>NC_042961.1:36085608-36385608 GCF_901001165.1 Salmo trutta
AGCTCGGGACAGTCTGGGCAGTCCGGCAGCTCGGGACAGTCTGGGCAGTCTGGCAACTCGGGACAGTCTGGGCAGTCTGGCAACTCGGGACAGTCTGGGCAGTCTGGCAACTCGGGACAGTCTGGGCAGTCTGGCAACTCGGGACAGTCTGGGCAGTCTGGCAACTCGGGACAGTCTGGGCAGTCTGGCCACTCGGGACAGTCTGGGCAGTCTGGCCACTCGGGACAGTCTGGGCAGTCTGGCCACTCGGGACAGTCTGGGCAGTCTGGCCACTCGGGACAGTCTGGGCAGTCTGACCACTCCGGCAGTTCAGGGCAGTCTGGCCACTCCGGCAGTTCAGGGCAGTCTGGCCACTCCGGCAGTTCAGGGCAGTCTGGCCACTCCGGCAGTTCAGCGCAGTCTGGCCACTCCGGCAGTTCAGCGCAGTCTGGCCACTCCGGCAGTTCAGCGCAGTCTGGCCACTCCGGCAGTTCAGCGCAGTCTGGCCACTCCGGCAGTTCAGCGCAGTCTGGCCACTCCGGCAGTTCAGCGCAGTCTGGCCACTCCGGCAGTTCAGCGCAGTCTGGCCACTCCGGCGACTGTTGACTGGCGGGCAGCTCCGACGACTGTTGACTGGCGGGCAGCTCCGACGACTGTTGACTGGCGGGCAGCTCCGATGACTGTTGACTGGCGGGCAGCTCCGACGACTGTTGACTGGCGGGCAGCTCCGACGACTGTTGACTGGCGGGCAGCTCTGACGACTGTTGACTGGCGGGCAGCTCTGACGACTGTTGACTGGCGGTGCTGGGTTTACGCACTTGAAGGCTAGTGAGGGGAGCGGGAACAGGACGAGTCGGACTGGGTTGACGCACTTCCGGGTCCGCACGAGAGACAGGAGCTGGAAACCCAGGGCTATGGAGGCGCACAGCCGGTCTAGATCTTACCTCCTGCACAACCCGCCTTGGCTGGATGGAACTAGTAGCCCTGTACGAGCGGGGTGCTCGTACAGGGCAGACTGGGCTGTGCAGGGGCCTGATGGTAGCCGTGCGTAGAGCGGGAGTTGGGTAGCCTGGTCCTCGGAGGCGTACCGGCGACCAGATGCACTGCGCAGGCATCCTCCTACCAGGCTGGATGCCCGCTCTAGCACGGCACCTGCGAGGGGCTGGAATAACTCGCACCGGACTGTGCGTGCGTATGGGTGAGATAGTGCGCTTCTCAGCGAAACATAGCACTCTCCACCCCATACGCTCCTCCATATAACCACGGGTAGCTGGCTTCCGGCTCTTCCTTCGCCTAGCCAAACTACCCGTGTGCCCCCCCAAAAAAAATTCTTGGGGGTGCTTCTCGTGCTTCTCCCTCAGCGCGTCTATGGCCTCGTACCACCGCCTCTCTGCCTTGGCTGCCTCAATTTACCACTGCGGGCGGCGATACTCCCCAGGCTGGTGCCAAGGTCCGGCCCCGTCCAGAACTTCCTCCCATGTCCACTTCTCCCGCCAGTCCAACTCGAAAACCGTCTGCTCCCTCCTCTGCTGCTTGGTCCTTGAGTGGTGGGTGATTCTGTCACGGTTGTTGTCGGTGATGGAGGACCAAAACGCAGCAGGTATGAGTATGCTCATCTTGAGAATTTATTAACTTCAAAAAATGAACGTACAAAATAACAAAACAAAAAGAATGAACGAACAACTACAAACAGTCTGGCTAGCATAGGCTCAACACAGAACAATCACCCACAAATCCCAAACACAAACACACCCTACTATATGGGACTCTCAATCAAAGGCAGATAGACAAAACCTGCCTTCAACTGAGAGTCCCAACCCCAATTAACCAAACATAGACATACACTCACTAGACTTCACATAGAAATACCTAAACATAAACCAACACCCGGAATTACTAACTCAAACACCCTTTTAACAAAAACACACCACCCTGAACCACATAAAACAAATACCCTCTGCCACGCCCTGACCAAACTACAAAACAATTAACCTTATATACTGGCCAGGAAGTGACAGTAGTCTGTTTTTTTGTAGTGGTTTTGGAGCAGTGGCTTTTTCCTTGCTGAGCGGCCTTTCAGGTTATGTCGTTATAGGACTAGTTTTAAATGTGTATATAGATACTTCTGTACTTATTTCCTCCAGCATCTTCACAAGATCCTTTGCTGTTGTTCTGCGATTGATTTGCATGTTTCGCACCAATCTCCAGGAGACAGAACGCGTCTCCTTCTTGAGCGGTATGATGGCTGCATGGTCCCATGCTGTTTATACTTGCATACTATTGTTTGTACAGATGAATGTGGTACCTTAAGGTGTTTGGAAATTGCTCCCAAGGATGAACCAGACTTGTGGAGGTCTACATTTTTTGGCTGATTTCTTTTGATTTTCCCATGATGTCAAGCAAAGAGGCACTGAGTTTGAAGGTAGGCCTTGAAATACATCCACAGGTACACCTCCAATTGACTCAAATTATGTAAATTAAAGCCATGGCAAAATTTTAGGGAATTTTCCAAGCTGTTTAAAGGCACAGTCAACTTAGTGTATGTAAACTTCCCACAAACTGGAATTGTGATACAGTTAATTATAAGTGACATAATCTGTCTGTAAACAATTGTTGGAAAAATGACTTAAAACCTCTTACATCTACACGTTCCGCTAGCGGAACGTCTGCTCCAATATCCAATGATGGGCGGGGCGCGAAATTCAAACTCCTCTAAATCCGAAAACTTACACTTTTCAAACATATGACTATGTTACAGCTATTTAAAGACAAGACTCTCCTTTATCTAACCAAACTGTCCGATTTCAAAAAGGCTTTACAGCGAAAGCAAAACATTAGATTATGTCAGCAGAGTACCCAGCCAGGAATAATCACACAGCCATTTTTCAAGCTAGCATATCATGTCACATAAACCCAAACCATATCTAAATGCAGCACTAACCTTTGATGATCTTCATCAGATGACACACCTAGGACATTGTGTTATACAATACATGCATGTCTGTTCAATCAAGTTCATATTTATATCAAAAACCAGCTTTTTACATTAGCATGTGACGTTCAGAACTAGCATTCCCACCGAACACTTCCGGTGATTTTACTAAATTACTCACGATAAACGTTCACAAAAAGCATAACAATTATTTTAAGAATTATAGATACAGAACTCCTCTATGCACTCGATATGTCCGATTTTAAAATAGCTTTTCGGATGAAGCACATTTTGCAATAATGTAAGTACATAGCCCGGCGTTACAGGGCTAGCTATTTAGACACCCACCCAGTGTAGCCTTCACCAAAATCACATTTCCTATAAGAAAAATGTTCTTACCTTGCTTGTTCTTCATCAGAATACACTGCCAGGACTTCTACTTCAATAACAAATGTAGGTTTGGTCCCAAATAATCCATCGTTATATCCAAACAGCGACGTTTTGTTCGTGCGTTCTAGACACTATCCCAACGCTAAATCTCGGCCACGAGCATGACGCAAAATATGACAAAAAATTTCGAAATATTCCATTACCGTACTTCGAAGCATGTCAACCGCTGTTTAAAACCAATATTTATGCAATTTATCTCGTAGAGAAGCGATAATATTCCGACCGGGAATCTGCCTGTCTGTAAACTGAGGAAAAAACCAAAAGCCGGGGGCGGGGCGTGTCACGCGCCTAAGGCTTAGTCCATTGACTGACCACTCAGCATTTGCTCTCGTGTGCTTCAGCCAGGGCTTTGAATGACATCATTCCTGTTTTTCCCGGGCTGTGAGACTCCATTGTTGACGTGAGAAGTGTCACGTAAGAGCAGAGATCCTTTGTAAACGATAGAGAGATTCAAGAAGGGCAAGAAATGTTCAGACAGGGTACTTCCTGAACAGAAGCATCTCAGGTTTTTGCCTGCCATAGGAGTTCTGTTATACTCACAGACACCATTCAAACAGTTTCAGAAACTTTGGAGTGTTTTCTCTCCAAAGCTAATAATTATATGCATATTCCAGTTTCTGGGCAGGACTAATAATCAGATTAAATCGGGTACGTTTTTTATCCAGCCGTGAAATTACTGCCCCCTAGATGTAAGAGGTTATTAAAGTAGATGTCCTAACCGACTTGCCAAAACTATAGTTTGTTAACAAGACATTTTTGGAGTGGTTGAAAAACGAGTTTTAATGACTCCAACCTAAGTGTATGTAAAATTCCGACTTCAACATTATATATACCAGGGCTCTCCAATCCTGTTCCTGGAGGGCAACTTGTCCTGTAGATTTTTGCTCCAACCCAAATCTAGCGCACCTGATTTTAATAATTAGCTGGTTGATAAGTTGAATCAGGTTAGTTACAACTGGGGTTGGATTGAAAACCTACATGAGGGTAGGTCTCCAGGAGCAGGATTGGAGAGCCCTGATATACAGACACTATACAGTGAGGGGAAAAAGTATTTGATCCCCTGCTGATTTTGTACGTTTGCCCACTGACAAAGAAATGATCAGTCTATAATTTTAATGGTAGGTTTATTTGAACAGTGAGAGACAAAATAACAACAAAAAAATACAGAAAAACGTTTGTCAAAAATGTTATAAAATGATTTGCATTTTAATGAGGGAAATAAGTATTTGACCCCTCTGCAAAACATGACTTAGTACTTGGTGGCAAAACTCTTATTGGCAGTAACAGAGGTCAGACGTTTCTTGTAGTTGGCCACCAGGTTTGCACACATCTCAGGAGGGATTTTGTCCCACTCCTCTTTGCAGATCTTCTCCAAGTCATTAAGGTTTCAAGGCTGTCGTTTGACAACTCGAACCTTCAGCTCCCTCCACAGATCCTCTATGGGATTAAGGTCTGGAGACTGGCTAGACCACTCCAGAACCTGGTGGCCAACTACAAGATGGCCTGGTGCTTCTTCTTGAGCCATTCCTTTGTTGCCTTGGAGGTGTGTTTTGGGTCATTGTCATGCTGGAATACCCATCCACGACCCATTTTCAATGCCCTGGCTGAGGGAAGGAGGTTCTCACCCAAGATTTAACAGTACATGGCCCCATCAAATGATGCGGTGAAGTTGTCCTGTCCCCTTAGCAGAAAAACACCCCTAAAGCATAATGTTTCCAGCTCCATGTTTGACGGTGGAGATGGTGTTCTTGGGGTCATAGGCAGCACTCCTCCTCCTCCAAACACGGCGAGTTGAGTTGATGCCAAAGAGCTTCATTTTGGTCTCATCCGACCACAACACTTTCACCAGTTGTCCTCTGAATCATTCAGATGTTCATTGGCAAACTTCAGATGGGCATGTATGTGTATTCTTGAGCAGGGGGACCATGCGGGCACTGCAGGATTTCAGTCCTTCACGGCGTACTGTGTTACCAATTGTTTTCTTGGTGACTATGGTCCCAGCTGCCTTGAGATCATTGACAAGATCCTCCCATGTTGTTCTGGGCTGATTCCTCACCGTTCTCATGATCATTGCAACCCCACGAGGTGAGATCTTGCATGGAGCCCCAGTCCAAGGGATATTGACAGTTCTTTTGTGTTTCTTCAATTTGCGAATAATCATATCAAATGTTGTCACCTTCTCACCAAGCTGCTTGGCGATGGTCTTGTAGCCCATTCCAGCCTTGTGTAGGTCTACAATCTTGTCCCTGACATCCTTGGAGAGCTCTTTGGTCTTGGCCATGGTGAAGAGTTTGGAATCTGATTGATTGATTGTTTCTGTGGACAGGTCTTTTTTACAGGTAACAAGCTGCGGTTAGGAGCACTCCCTTTAAGAGTGTGCTCCTAATCTCAGCTCGTAACGTGTATAAAGTACACCTGGGAGCCAGAAATCTTTCTGATTGAGAGGGGGTCAAATACTTATTTCCCTCATTAAAATGTAAATCAATTTATAACATTTTTGACATGCGTTTTTCTCTATATTTCTGTTATTCTGTCTCTCACTGTTCAAGTAAACCTACCATTAAAATTATAGACTGATCCTTTTTTATCAGTGGGCAAACGTACAAAATCAGCAGGGGATCAAATACTTTTTCCACTGTATACAAACTCACACAGACAACACCCAACACATTCACTACATAACACACATGCATATTGACACAATACACACGTACACACACACACACACACATTCACACTCAACGTATACTGCTGATACTCAGTTTTTTATTTTATCTATCCTGATGCATTGTCACTTTACCCTGCCTTACTGTACATATCTACCTCAAATACCTCATACCCCTGCACATTGATCTGGTACTGGTACTCCCTGTATATAGCTAATTTACTGTGTATTTCTTTACCCTCTTTTTCTCCTCAAATTAAATCTTGTCTCATCGCTGCAACTCCCCATCTGGCTCGGGAGGCGAAGGTCCTGTCAAGCTTCCTCTGAAATATTACCCGCCAAACCACGCTTCTTAACACCCTCCCTCTTAACCCGTAAGCCAGCCACACCAATGTGTCGTAGGAAACACTGTTCACCTGACGACTGAGGTCAGCCTGCAGGCACCCGGCACACCACAAGGAGTCGCTAGAGCATGATGAGCCAAGTAAAGCCCCCCCGGCCAAACCCTCTCCCAACCCGGACAATGCTGGGCCAATTGTGCTCCGCCCTATGGGACTCACGATTACGGGATCGAACTGTAGATTTCGTATCGGTCTGTAATGATGACTCTAGCATGTGCCTTAGACCACTACGCCACTCGGGAGGCCATTACTGTGTATTTTACTCCACTTAAGTTACAATTACATTTTTTGCATTATTATTTTTTAGGGAGTCCGTGATACAGACTTGCGCTAACAAATGCCCCATTGCAGTACAAAGAACTTGATCAATGTAATAGAACATGTTGACACAGGAAGCTGTGTGTGACTAGTCATATTTAAGAGTGTGTGTGTGTGTGTGTGTGTGTGTGTGTGTGTGTGTGTGTGTGTGTGTGAGTGAGTGAGTGAGTGAGTGAGTGAGTGAGTGAGTGAGTGAGTGAGTGAGTGAGTGAGTGAGTGAGTGAGTGAGTGAGTGAGTGAGTGAGTGAGTGTGAGAGAGAGAGAGAGATTTATAAATCCTTCACTCGATTGATCCATGACTGTGTTGGTGACAGCAGGTGAGAGCTTACACATTCTTGGGAACAGTGGGTTAACATTGTGAGTGTGTCCGTCAGAGCTGTGTACTCAGACCTGCAGGGAGATGGAGATGGTTGGAACAAATCCACACATGATTTATTTATTTTTATCCAAGAATATAACATCAGTAATGTTGCCTTCTGCCTCAGCTGCCCTGATTAAATCATAGTGATGAATGGTGAGAATGCCATACAGTACTGTACAAATATGACATCCGCAGGTAACCATGGTTTCTGGTTAGATTGTAATTACATAGTAATATTTTATAGAAATATACTGTAAAGATGATAAAGATATTTCCACAAAGAGTGAAAATAAGGCTAATGAGGGCTATCTGCGTTCGGGGGGGTACTCTTTTCTAAATGAGTTAATACTTAACGAAATTGCATACTGTATCTTCCCAAAGCATATACTTTGCTAAAGAAATCCATGGAATGCATGGAACAGTAAGCTATCGCTATTCTCTCTGCAAGGCTGGCAATTAAACCCTTGGAAGCAATTAGGGAGAAGCGGGAGCACCGAACATTCCACATAACGTTCCCCCCCCAATTTGGATCTAAAGGACAAAACTCTAATAAATGATAATTATGGAAACACAGCGTTATCCACTCCTCTCTCATCTTGCAGGCGAGATTTCATCCACTGTTAAAGAGGGGAGGGTGTAATCCTAGTTAATGAAAGAAATGACCAGAATGGAGGTATAATACTGAAGATTAGCAGATAGAGAAACGACACACACACACACACACACACACACACACACACACACACACACACACACACACACACACACACACACACACACACACACACACACACACACACACACACACACACACACACACACACAAGAGGGAGCATCTGGAAATGTGATGTTGATAAGTAAACAGAGATACGGCTGCTTATTATCATTGATGTTTGTGAACAAATTGTGGAGAGCCTGGGTGAACATTTTAATGGGTATTATTTCCAATGGGTATTATTTCCCCAATACTGTGCTGTTTTGAGCAAAATGTATCTGTTTAACCAATGGCTATGAATGTGGAATAATGTTGAATAATGAATACTAAAATGTCCCACTGTAATTTGTGATTATTGTCCACAATGTCTTATATAACAATAACACAGTGGCAGTTCTCGACAATTAATAATAATTAGCGTACAAGACAACTGATACTCCTTCAATGGCATTTGGTGAGGGATAACAGTAACTGCCAAGAGAAGAGATATTGTTTTAACATTCCATCACCAGTCTCACTGATATATCCACCCTGTGTGGTTGATGTACAACTCCCTGACAACATTGGCATTTGTCTATGGCGGGCCTAAAAGCCTCTAGACAGATCGACTTCCCTGAACTTGGGTCACCTGAAACTAACTCTTCTAGGGCATTATATGAACTTTTTTTGTTTGATTCATCTTTTTACCACTAAAGATTTCTAAATCACACGGAAGATTTATGTTGATTTTGTGCAACTCAGTGAAAGCAGTGAAATGAAAGGGCTTGCCAAATAGCTATTGAACATTTTCACAAGACAGAATTACAAGAATAGAACATTTTACTGAGAAACAGAAACTGTATTTGAAATAATAATAGTAATAATAATAATAACACAATATGTGCCAGCAGCATACCACCCTGCATCCCACTGCTGGCTTGCCACTGAAGCTAATGACATGACTGTCCTGTGAGGATCACAATGGGCCAGATCAGCTTGGCAATGGTTGACAATAACCAGACCTCCTCTCACCAGCAGAGGGGAGACGGGAACTGGTGTGGGGGTTTTGACACCTTCACACCATGTCGTAAATTAAGGTAGAAGAAGACTCTTTCCCTCCGTCTTCAAATGTGCATAGGAATGTGGCTTTGTTTCACAGACTTTTCCTAACATGGTCAAAGGTGAATAATGGAACAATAATTTTAACATAAGAATTTCCTATAAACTGTGCATAAGTAAGTAGCCACGCCCCAAGTGAGGTCGGAGAGCGTGTCAGATGGATGGAGTCGCCCCCTTCAGCCAGAGTGTATAAAAAAGTGTTGGTAACGAAATTAACATTAGACCAGGAAACATGAGGCAGTAGCTATGTTTTAAATGGTTGGAACTTTGAACGTCAACATAAGGTAAACAAATAAACTCACCTTCCTTTAGACCAGAGAGACGGCGAGCTGCAGCTCAAGTCTATAGTGGTCTTAATCCTGAACCCTGAATAATCAATACGAAGAGGTGACAAACTCTCCTCTCAGACAATCACTGGTACAGCTGATTAGCAGTCCTGAGTAAAATATTTGGAACTCTTCAAACCGTCCTACTACCCTTGTCAAATCACTAAAGTACGCTACTCTCATTACCCCACTGGAACCATCGGCATGGCTGGCTTATCTTCAAATAAGCAGCTTTAGGAGCGAATGGAACAGAATGAACTCTGTAGTTCTGTTGTGTAGTTCTGTACAGAACTACACAACGGACAAAGACACCTACACGTAAATATTTTCATGATTTCTTATTCCAAACGGTCGTCGGTTCGTGTGAAAACTATATGATTAATGTGAGAATTGTCCTGAAATGTATTGATGATAAGTCTCTCTCTCGCTCTTGCAGTGCATGCTGGGAGTTTTTTGGAGTTTGAGTGTTTGGTGTGGAGGGCTCTGTCCTAACTTATTTCCTTGGTCTTTTCTTTACATTTTTCTGTTCAATGGTGGAGGGTTAATGCACTGTTCTTTTTTAGCATACCCACTGTTTTTCTTTTTCAAAGTTAAGGTGGAAGAGGACCGAGTTTTAGTTTCCTGGGATAAGAATGGTGTGGTGTGCGTGATGTCTTCGCAGCAGCCTATTGCGGATGAGACGCTCTCATTATGGCATGGATTCAGGTGTGTTCCTGAGAATGGAATTAAGGAGGAGGAGGTTCTGCTCATGATTGGAGAACAGGGACTAGCTGAATTTATACATTCCGCTTCCAGAATTAAAAAGCTGTGGTTGTATTCATGAAAAGAGCAAATTTGGTGGGTACGCTCATTGCTAGTGGAATATTTGTAAGGGGTGTGTTGGTGGCAATTTCTCCTCTTTCTACACCTTCGACCAGGGTGGTAGTTGCAAATGTGCCTCTGTTTATTACGGATGATCAAATCAGGAAAGATCTGAGTCATTTTGGTAAGTTTGCTAGCGGTTTTCGTGTACTGTCAGCAGGTTTTCAGGCAGATGCCATTAAGCATATTGTTTCGTTCGGGAGGCAAGTGTTTGTGTTTCTGAATAACCATGAGCAACAGCTAAATGTGCATTTTAAAGTGAGGTATGGGGAGGGGCTCTACGCACGGTTTGCCAGCACAGATAGTCTGCGGTGTTTTGAGTGTGGGGATTTGGGGCATAAGAGCTTTGCATGCCCACATGAAGGCCATAGACAAGGTGACGCTACAAGTGCCAATGGGGGAAATTAAGGTCAATGTACAAAGGGCGATGAGATGCAGGCAGCAGAGGCTGGTCCTAGTCATGTCAGGAAAGGTGGTGGAGATGGGGCTGGGCCTAGGCAGGCTAGAGATGATGAGGTAGCTGTGGCTGGGCCTATTCATGCTATGGAGGGTGGTGTAGATGAGGCTGGGCCTAGTCAGGCTATAGATGGTGGTGTAGCTGAGGCTTGGTCTAGTCTAGTCATGTTATGGATGGTGATGTAGATGAGCCTGGGCATAGTCATGCTATAGATGGTGGCGTAGATGAGGCTGGGTCTAGTCAGGTTATGCTAGTGGATGAGGAGAGTATAGTGGGGAAGTGTAAGAGACTAGGGGGAGGAGGATGGTGTCAAGCGGAAGAGGAAAAATGGGGAGAAGAAAGGAGGTGGGAGGGAAGAACCTAGAATGGTCAAAGACACCAAGGAACCTTTGCCTTGTGCTGGGGGGGAGGCCCTGACCAGAGAGGAATGGCAGGTGGTCAGGATGGGAGATGGAGATGAGGATAAGGAAGGTGAGTCTGGAAGAGGATGATGAGGAGGCCTTTTTTTCAGACTCCTCCTCAATGGGTCCAGATCTGACAGCCAGGCAAGCAGAGGAGTCAAAGTACATGGTGAGGTAACTGACAAGGTTCCTAGATGAGACTAAGGATATTTGTTTTTTATCTTAAGGCTTTTTTTCAGATCTGAGAAAGTTTGTAAGATTAGTACAACATGCTGTGAAAAATGAGGGGCATGGTGTCCTCTCACCCAGGAAATGGTTTAGGTTGAGGAAGTGGGTCACAACCATGTGTAAAGGTCTACCTTCAGCAGACGCTGTTTAGATTAATCGTTTTTTCTGGCACTGGGGCTTTTTGAGCTTTGTTATTGGTCTTTTTTTTTGCTGGATTTCTCCCACTACTCTTTGGGTAGGCTCGCTTAATATAAATGGCGCCAGAGATAAAGTAAAGAGGATTGTGTTGGGTGATAATGTAAATCAAAAAAAGTACAGGTGTTGTTTCTGCAGGAGGCACACAGCAATGTGGTGAATGAAGTCAATTGGGGGCTCTGGTGGAAAGTGGCAAGTGTGTTGAGCTATGTGGCGTATTTTAATGCAGGGGTGGCAGTCCTTTTTGTACAGGGTCTGTCTTTCACAATGTGCACATCAAAGGTGGTGTGTAGGGGTAGGCTGCTTAAGGACTGCCACCCCTGCATTAAAATACGCCCCATAGCTCAACACACTTGCCACTTTCCACCAGAGCCCCCAATCGACTTCATTCACCACATCGCTGTGTGCCTCCTGCAGAAACAACACCTGTACTTTTTTTGATTTACATTATCACCACTACTCTTTGGGTAGGCTCGCTTAATATATATGGCGCCAGAGATAAAGGAAAGAGGATTGTGTTGGGTGATAATGTAAATCAAAAAAGGTACAGGTGTTGTTTCTGCAGGAGGCACACAGCGATGTGGTGAATGAAGTCGATTGGGGGCTCTGGTGGAAAGTGGCAAGTGTGTTGAGCTATGGGGCGTATTTTAATGCAGGGGTGGCAGTCCTTTTTGTACAGGGTCTGTCTTTCACAATGTGCACATCAAAGGTGGTGTGTAGGGGTAGGCTGCTTGTAGTAAAAGCAGAAATTAACAACATGGGTTTTGTCTTTATAAATTTGTATGCACCTAACACAGCACCCCCTTGTCTTACATAGGTATTCCTCTTGTCCAGATGGGAAAGGGCAGTGTGATGGCATTTATATCGTCTGTGGACCTATTGGGGCGGTAAACAAATTGAAGTGGGTCTAGGGTGACAGGTAGGGTGGATGTGACATGATCCTTGACTTGTCTCTCAAAGCACTTCATGATGACAGAAGTGACTGCTATGGGGCAATAGTCATTTAGTTCAGTTACCTTTGCTTTCTTGGGAACAGGAACAATGGTGGCCATCTTGAAGCATGTGGGGACAGCAGACTGGGATAGGGATTGATTGAATATGTCCATAAACACATCAACCAGCTGGTCTGCGCATGCTCTGAGGACACGGTTACGGATGTCGTCTGGGCCGGCAGCCTTGGGAGGGTTAACACGTTTAAATGTTTTACTCACATCGTCCACAGAGAAGGAGAGCTCACAGTCTTTGGTAGCAGGCTGCGTCGGTGGCACTGTATTATCCTCAAAGCGGGCAAAGAAGGTGCTTAGTTTGTCTGGAACCAAGACATCAATGTCTGCGACGGGGCTGTTTTTTTGTTTTGTAATCCGTGATTGTCTATAGACCCTGCCACATACGTCTTGTGTTTGAGTCATTGAATTGTGACTCCACTTTGTCTCTGATGGGCAGGTGATCTCTTTGATGGGGGAGATGCTGGAGCGGACTTTGGAGTTGTATACTGAGTTGTACAGGGCAGAACTGTGTGATCAGGTTTTGTTTGTGTGCTGGAATGTCGTGTATGGTCAAGGTGGGAGAAGGGCTCAGTAGGCCAGTCTGGGTGAGGCTGGGCATTAGACAAGGATACCCTCTATCGGGGCAGTTATATACACTAGCCATTGAGCCTTTTTTGGGCCTGAAGGACACTGCAGGGAGTGTGCTGGACAGACATGGGTGTGTTGACAGGCATAGCAGTGTTGGCGTATGCTGATGACGTGTTTGTGATCAGGGTCAGGGATGGTCAGGGATGGGCAGGATGGGCAGGATATGCAGGCACTAGAGAATACTCTGAAGGTGTACAAGGAAGCTTTGTCACCTAAGATGAACTGGGGAAATAGCAAAGCTCTGTTGTGTGGAGCATGGAGGGATAGGGCCTCCCTCTGCTTCCAAGGGGTTTGCAGTGGGGTTGTGAAGGGCTTAACATTTTGGGGGTGTACCTGGGCTAGGAGAGGTGGGTCAGGAAGAAATGGGTGGGGCTGTCACAGGAAGTGGTGTCAAGACTGGCCAGTTGTAGGTGGCTCCTGTCCCAAGTGTCATATAGAGGGTGAGTGCTGATAATCAACAACCTAGTGGCATCTTATGTGGCATAAACTGGCTGTCCTCAACCTCCCCTGCCGGTCTGCTCGCAGACCTGCAACACAAGCTGGTGGATTTTTTATGGTCGGCCATCACTGGCTGAGGGTGGCAGTGTTGTACATGTCCATCTACGAAGGAGTACAGGGCCTGGTGGAACTGGAGAGCAGGGTGGCTGCTTTCCGACTAACGGCGGCTCAGAGACTGCTGTACCATACTGATGTCAGCTGGAGGGAACCAGCATGTGCGCTGCTGAGGAGAACTGGCGGATTAGGGTTGGACCGGCAGCTGTTCATCATGAAGCTGGAGAGGCTGAGTACAGCAGGTCTCTCAGACTTTTACTCTGTGGTGCTGAGGACCTGGCAGCTATTAAGGCCCACACAAGAAGGGGATGTGGAGCCTGGGCTGTTGGAAGAGCCTCTCTTCCACAACCCAGCCATCCCTTTGAGATCAGTTCAGTCGGTCACCCTGCAGAGGCGACTGATGGCATGGGGATTACTAAGGCTGGGTGATTGGCGACTGCTGGGAGAGGAGGGGTGGAAATCCCCGGAAGTCCTGGCACAACATACAGGAATAACGTTTCTTAGGCTGCTGGAGAGATTCCTGGAGGAGGTCCAAGAGGCACTGTCTGAGCCGGTAAGGGGGGTGTTTCAGCAGCCAAATGGGGAGGGGCCACCAATGTTTCCGCCACTGCAGATGAGGGCAGAGACTGGGGACTGGCAAGGGGGTCTGGAGGACTTGTTCGATTTTAAAACTCAGAGCCTGCGGGAGTTTGAGGGGGTGGGAGGTAAAGCCCTCTACAACCTCTGCATTAAGGTAAGGAACATTAGGAGCCTAACAGGAGTGAAGGCACATCCGAGGCAAGGGGTATGTGGGGCGGAGAGTATGGTGGGTTTTAGATGGAGGGGGCTCTACAAACCCCCAGTACCAAAGAGGTCAGGGGACCTCCAGTGGAGGGTTCTACATGGAGCCCTGGCACTAACAGCTGGTTGGCACGGGTTGAACAGGGAGTCGGGCAGGGGTGTCATTTCTGTGTTATGAGTGAAACTGGGATTCATGTGTTTTCCGTGTACACCAGGTTAATGACATTACTGTCTCTGTTGGAATGTCTGTGTGAGAGGTTGGGGGTGGGTTTTACTGTTGGGGTGTTTATAATGGGGTACAGGTATTCAAATAAGGAGAAGGCCAAATGTGTGTTGTTGAATTTTCTGTTTGCTCAGGCAAAGTTGGCTATTTGGCTAACAAGGAGGAACAGGGTCAAAGGTGGGGGGTTAACCTCTCTAGGGTCGGCAAGGATGAAATCGTCCCACCTACGTAACAGCCAGTGGAATCCTGTGGCGCGTTATTCAAATACCTTAGAAATGCTATTACTTCAATTTCTCAAACATATGACTATTTTACACCATTTTAAAGACAAGACTCTCGTTAATCTAACCACACTGTCCGATTTCAAAAAGGCTTTACAACGAAAGCAAAACATTAGATTATGTCAGCAGAGTACCCACCCAGAAATAATCAGACACCCATTTTTCAAGCTAGCATATCATGTCACAAAAACCCAAACCACAGCTAAATGCAGCACTAACCTTTGATGATCTTCATCAGATGACACACCTAGGACATTATGTTATACAATGCATGCATGTTTTGTTCAATCAAGTTCATATTTATATCAAAAACCAGCTTTTTACATTAGCATGTGACGTTCAGAACTAGCATACCCCCCGCAAACTTCCGGTGAATTTACAAAAAAATTACTAAATTACTCATGATAAACGTTCACAAAAAGCCTAACAATTATTTTAAGAATTATAGATACAGAACTCCTCTATGCACTCGATATGTCCAATTTTAAAATAGCTTTTCGGTGAAAGCACATTTTGCAATATTCTGAGTAGATAGCCCGGCATCACAGGGCTAGCTATTTAGACACCCAGCAAGTTTAGCACTCACCAAAGTCAGATTTACTATAAGAAAAATGTTATTACCTTTGGTGTTCTTCGTCAGAATGCACTCCCAGGACTTCTACTTCAATAACAAATGTTGGTTTGGTCCCAAATAATCCATAGTTATATCCAAATATCCTCTGTTTTGTTCGTGCGTTCAAGACACTATCCGAATGGTAAAGAAGGGTGACGAGCACGACGCATTTCGTGACAAAAAATTCGAAATATTCCATTACCGTACTTCGAAGCATGTCAACCGCTGTTTAAAATCAATTTTTATGCCATTTCTCTCGTAAAAAAGTGATAATATTCCGACCGGGAATCTGTGTTTAGGTTAAAAGACGAAATAAAATAAAAGCATGGGGTCGACTCGTGCAAGCGCCTCAGCCCATTGTCCTCTGATAGAGCACTTGCCAAAAGCGCTAATGTGTTTCAGCCTGGGGCTGGAATTACATCATTCAGCTTTTTCCCGCCTTCTGAGAGCCTATGGGAGCCGTAGGAAGTGTCACGTTACAGCAAAGATCCTCAGTCTTCAATAAACAGAGTCAAGAAGCTCAAGGAATGGTCAGACAGGCCACTTCCTGTAAGGAATCTTCTCAGGTTTTTGCCTGCCATATGAGTTCTGTTATACTCACAGACACTATTCAAACAGTTTTAGAAACTTTAGGGTGTTTTCTATCCAAAGCCAATAATTATATGCATATTCTAGTTACTGGGCAGGAGTAGTAACCAGATTAAATCGGGTACGTTTTTTATCCGGCCGTGCAAATACTGCCCCCTATCCCCAACAGGATAACAGACCCTTTACTATAATTTAATGGGATGGTCTCTGCGTGCCTTAGGGTGGAATTTGAGATCTATAAAAATAATAAAAAGTGTGAAGATGTTTCAGGAGATATGGTGTGTTGGGAGGGCTGTCTGTACAGATGGGGAAGATGTGTTGGAAATACAGTTGTGGACGTGGTGAGGTGTTATTGTAATGTGTGGTGTTGTTTTTGTATCGTGGTGTAAAGGGCAAGGTGAGTATGGTACATGCATTCAGTACAGGAGTTTTTTTTGTGTTTTGTTTTAAGGGGGGGGGGCGGGTGGTGAGGTTTTAATGAAATGAGAATGTTTCATTAAAGAAAGACCATAATTTAAAAGTCTCTCTCTCTCCATGTCGTTGGGTAAAAAGCCATATTGTGAAAGTCCGCTTGGGACCTTTGTCTCATGCTGCTTTGGGTTTTTGGCTGGGTTTCTGTATATCACTTTGTGACATCGGCTGAAGTAAAAATGGCTTTAGAAATACATTTGATGTAGTAAGTGTGTATGTTTCTTCTGTGTTATTATTTAGTTAGCTAGTGAATAAATAATTAAACCAATTGGTTTAGTACTGAATCATGAGCAAGGCTGAAGTTTTTGCAGATGCATGAGGTTACAACTGTTCAGAATGATATGATAAAGAGGTAATGATTAATAAGATGACTGTTTATAGATGAAACAGATATATACCTTTATAGAGTTTAATTCGGGAGATGGTAACTGTTTAAACAACGTCTTCCGTGGTGCACCAAATCCTAATGAGTTAATTGTTACATTATTAATTTAATTGGCTAACAATTAAACATAGTTAGTTTATTAAATAAATAATGAAAGTAAAGTCTCGACACTAAGCAGGGTCGGTCCCTGGAGGAGAGACCAGATGCTGCTGGAAGTGGTTTTGGAGGGCCAGTAGGAGACACTCTTTCCTCTGGTCTAAAGATCCCATTGCCCCAGTGCAGTGATTGGGGACATTGCCCTGTGTAGGGTGCCGTCTTCTGGATAGGAAGTTAAACAGGTATCCTGACTCTCTGTGGTCACTAAAAGATCCAATGGCACTAAAAGTAGAGGTGTTAACTGTGGTGTACTGGCTAAATTCCCAATTTGGCCCTAATACCATGGTCCCCTAATCATACCCAGCATCCAATTGACTCATTATTCACCCCTGTAACAATTCTGCAGGTCTTTGCTGTAAATAAGAATGTGTTCTCAGTCGATTTACCTGGTAAAATAAGGGTAAAATAAAAAAAAATGATGACGTTTGTGTAGCCACTCAGTTGTCTCCAGGTGGAGATGGACATGATGCTGTGGATTTCACACCCTGCTTTGTCTAGGAACTCCAGTTAAAAGTCACCCTCTGTCCCTCTGAACTGCCTGAGGACCACTTAATGAGATGTAACAGAGGAACAAAGATTCTGTTTTGGATTGAAATTCTGCCTTGTTTTTAGGGGGGTTTGGGGTGACTGTTCTCTCTGATAAGAACATTGAGCTTTACATTCAGTTGCTCCACTTGCGAGTCTGTGAGCATGTGCGTGCGTGCGAACATACCGACATTATGTGTGTGCGTGTATGTGTGCATGTGCGTAGGTCTGTATAAATCACCTGGCTCAAAGTGAGAAAGTTACAGAGACAGTAGAGAGCCAGAGAAAAGTCCTCTCTACCACTCAACAGTTCCCCTCAGCTGAGAGAGAAAGGTTATGGCTGGTGAGGGTGTGTATTGAAATTCAAGTCCACTTCACCTAGCCCAGGAGTGGCTGTCTGCAGATTAATGAGCTATTTGTGTAGAGTTCAGCTATTTCACATGCACCAGGTCCATATTAGTGATATAATTAATTTAACAACACTGGGGTGTTGTCACCCCACCGTGGCATGCTGCACACGACATGTGGCTATGATAAGCATTCTCTAATTAAACAGGCAAAAAAAGAAGGGCCACCTTTTGACATTCAAAAAGCTTCGGGAGAAAAACAAGCTTTCGCAGCGAGTGTTGCCATGGCTGCGCAAATGGCTGCCAACCACGTTTGACAGGGTGATGATGGAGGGAAGCTTTGAGGAGAGAGGCAAGAGTTGCAATCCCATCCCCTAAGGTAAACTCCAATCCCCTTAGGTAGACCTTTCAGGTAAATCAACAACCCTGTACACAACTTTGCAGATTACACTTTATTAAAGTTAATTGGACACATGCTAATTTGGCCCATGCATGAATAATAGACCTGTGAGAGTGCTTTTTCTTTCGCTTTCTACATGTAACTATGTTTTTTTTAAATATTTGATTTTAAAGGCAATACATTATTAATATGGAATAGTTTATTTTTCGTAGAAAATCCAAGGAAGGGCTGTTTTCAATGGCTGATGCATCTCTTAAGCAAAAAAATGTGCAAGATGGCGCCGACAGAGAGGGCCGCCTCGCTTCTAATCCTTAGGAACCTTTGCAGTATTTTTTTTTAATGTATTATTTCTTACATTGTTAGCCCAGAAAATCTTAAGTGTTACTACTATTGGATGTCAGAGTGATGTCAATTTACGAGCACTATGACCAGGAATACAACTTTCCCGAAGCGGATCCTTTGTCCGATCCTTTGTCCGAACCACCCAGGGCATTTGAACTGATTCCAGAGGCTGACCCAAAACAACGTCGCCGCAGAAGAGGAATACTGAGTGGCCTTCTGGTCAGACTTCGGAGGCACGTACACCACCCACTGCTTCCAAGTATATTACTCGCTAATGTCCAGTATCTAGATAACAAGGTAGATGAAATTAGGGCAAGGGTTGCTTTCCAGAGAGACACTGAATTTGAAGGTAGGCCTTGTAATACATCCACAGGTACACCTCCAATTGACTCAAATTATGTCAATTAGCCTATCAGAAGCTTCTAAAGCCATGACATAATTTTCAGAAATTTTCCAAGCTGTTTAAAGGCACAGTCAACTTAGTGTATGTAATCTTCTGACCTACTGTAATTGTGATACAGTGAATTATAAGTGAAATAATCTGTCTGTAAACAATTGTTGGAAAAATGACTTGTGTCATTTACAAAGTAGATGTCCTATAACCGAAATGCCAAAACTTTAGTTTTTCAAAACAAATTTGAGGAGTGGTTGAAAAACAAGTTTTAAAGACTCCAACCTAAGTGTACAGTGGGGGGGGAAAGTATTTGATCCCCTGCTGATTTTGTACGTTTGCCCACTAGCAAAGAAATGATCAGTCTATAATTTTAATGGTTAGTTTATGTGAACAGTGAGAGACAGAATAACAACAAAAATATCGAAAAAAACGTATGTCAAAAATGTTATAAATTGATTTGCAATTTAATGAGGGAAATAAGTATTTGACCCCCTCTCAATCAGAAAGATTTCTGGCTCCCAGGTGTCTTTTATACAGGTAACAAGCTGTGGTTAGGAGCACACCCTTTAAGAGTGTGCTCCTAATCTCAGCTTGTTACCTGTATAAAAGACACCTGTCCACAGAAGCAATCGATCAATCAGATTCCAAACTCTCCACCATGGCCAAGACCAAAGAGCTCTCCAAGGATGTCAGGGACAAGATTGTAGACCTACACAGGGCTGGAATGGTCTACACAACCATCGCCAAGCAGCTTGGTGAGAAGGTGACAACAGTTGGTGCGATTATTCGCAAATGGAAGAAACACAAAATAACTGTCAATATCCCTCGGCCTGGGGCTCCATGCAAGATCTCACCTCGTGGAGTTGCAATGAGCATGAGAACGGTGAGGAATCAGCCCAGAACTACACGGGAGGATCTTCTCAATGATCTCAAGGCAGCTGGGACCATAGTCACCAGGAAAACAATTGGTAACACACTATGCCGTGAAGGACTGAAATCCTGCAGCGCCCGCAAGGTCCCCCTGCTCAAGAATACATATACATGCCCGTCTGAAGTTTGCCAATGAACATCTGAATGATTCAGATGACAACTGGTGAAAGTGTTGAGGTCAGATTAGACCAAAATGGAGCTCTTTGGCATCAACTCAACTCGCCATGTTTGGAGGAGGAGGAGTGCTGCCTATGACCCCAAGAACACCATCTCCACCGTCAAACATGGAGGTGGAAACATTATGCTTTGGGGGGGTTTTTCTGCTAAGGGGACAGGACAACTTCACCGCATCATTTGACGGGGCCATGTACTGTCAAATCTTGGCTGAGAACCTCCTTCCCTCAGCGAGGGCATTGAAAATGGGTCGTGGATGGATATTCCAGCATGACAATGATCCAAAACACACGGCCAAGGCAACAAAGGAGTGGCTCAAGAAGAAGCACATAAAGGTCCTGGAGTGGCCTAGCCAGTCTCCAGACCTTAATCCCATAGAGAATCTGTGGAGGGAGCTGAAGGTTCAAGTTGCCAAACGTCAGCCTCGAAACCTTAATGACTTGATGAAGATCTGCAAAGAGGAGTGGGACAAAATCCCTCCTGAGATGTGTGCAAACTTGGTGGCCAACTACAAGAAACGTCTGACCTCTGTGATTGCCAACAAGGGTTTTGCCACCAAGTACTAAGTCATGTTTTGCAGAGGGGTCAAATACTTATTTCCGTCATTAAAATGCAAATCAATTTATAACATTTTAGACATGCATTTTTCTGTATTTTTTTGTTGTTATTCTGTCTCTCACTGTTCATATACACCTACCATTAAAATTATAGACTGATCATTTCTTTGTCAGTGGGCAAACGTACAAAATCAGCAGGGGGTCAAATACTTTTTTCCCCCACTGTATGTAAACTTCCGACTTCAACTGTATATATTGTATTTTATACCATCTATTGCATCTTGCCTATGCCATCTATTGCATCATTGCTCATCCATATATTTATATATATTCTTATGCCATTCCTTTACTAAAATTTGTGTGTATTAGGTCATTGTTGTGGAATTGTCAGATTACTTGCTAGATATTGCTGCACTGTCAGAACTAGAAGTACAAGCATTTTGCTACACTCCCAATAACATCTGCTAACCATGTGGACAGTGGTTCCTCCTTTAAATCGTGCAATAGCGATGAACTTCGGTGATATGGATTGAATCGAGCCCTTAGATAAACCAAGATTGTTTTTGTTGTTCTCCTTTTACCTTGGCCAGTTGAAATCAGGGTGTAACAAAACTCTGTTCTCTACCTCTAGGATCTTGGCTAATTAATGTTCAGTACAGTCTAGTCTCACTCTGTAGCCCTGACTGTACCGGACCCCATCATTAAGACTTGTCCAGCTAAACAAAGGAACATGGGGAACCCCATAATACCTCCTCCCAAAATCCCTCCATGCCTTTTCCGCTTACCTTACCTCAGACAAGGCCCCACCACTTGCGTACCAGACAACCCTGCAGGACCCCCTGTCATCGATGTGTATATATATATATATATATATATATATATATATATACACACATCGATTAATATATATATATATACACATTATTTAGTTTTTGTTGACAGTATCCCTCAATAAGTAATTCCGTAAGTACTGGGAAGCTAAGTGTTTGTTTCTTGGGCTTCAGGAATGTAACTGAAAAAATGTAACTGATCGAAAGTATAAGGGTGTTCTCGCTGAACAAAATGCTGTGGTCAAGGCTACGATGGTGCCAGTGAAATGAGTGGAGCTTACTCAGGCGCTAAAAAGCTCATATCAGACCGACAGCCTAATGTAAGGACCGCTTCAAATACAGCAGTTCTGCAACATCATTAATTGAGCCTCTCATTCTCCTTAATTGTCGGCCTCAACACATTATGGAAAGTGGAAGCTTTTGGGAAAGGTCCTCTGGATACTGGACAGCCAATAAATTGGCAGATGTAGAAAGATCATCATATTTAGCAGACAACAGTTCTTGAGGGATTGAACAAAAGAAGAGGTTAATTCATACTGGTGAACAGGAGTTTGAGATGGGTGGTTGCATCCTCAACATGAGTAAAAAGAATCCAGTGGAATGAAAATCTGGAAATATATAGAGAGAATAGTACATAGTAATGTATCTTCACTCGGGGGGGATCAGATACCTCAAGGAATGGATTGGTGTGCACCGTTAGATAGAAATATCCTAATTAGTACTTTATATCTCCTTCCGCATGGTTGTGTCCCTGGGGTTACGGCAGGTAGAGGAGAAGTTAAGTCACGATATTGATGCTATGTCTCAAAGACATCAGAGTATTGGCATGGTGGGAATGCATACTGAGTAGGAATGTCATTGATTGGTCCATGGAGGTTTCCCGACCACTATGGAGCAGCGACCATCATCACCTTTGATTCAGTTTACAGCCCTTTGGACCGTGGAGTAAAAGGGGGATTAATTGGTATGTATCACCATGATTACAATCGATACACATGCATGAAAACATTTTTTATTTTTTTACTCACACCTTTCATTTATTTTCAAGATTAACTCTCGTAAAAGGAAATCCCTGTGAGTATAGATAACTTTAAAGAGCTTAGCCTGAATCCAAGCCACATGTTTCTGTACAAAATAAATAAATAGAAAAATAATAAAAGGAGTAAAAAAATTTAACTGAAGCTTAGTATCTGTGTGTTAGGGAATCAAGCCAAGTCTTTGAACATCATTCCAAGTTGGCGTTGGCTGAAGAGGCGAGTCGGTCAATCAGCAGCAGGGCTCTTACGGTTATACTCTCCTATATCCCCGTATAATCCGGTATCTCCCTCTTGGTCCATCCTGGGCTCCAACTGATTGTGACACCGTTTTGTTTCAGTTAATCTTTTATCGCCTAAGCCTGTGGCTGTGTCCGCTGTGGGAGCCAAACTCGTAATTCTGTGTGTCATGCCTAAAATCCGGATACAAGATAGATGGAGGCGGCTCTCTGCTTTTCTCAATGAATTGTGCTCTTGCTTTCAACCTGGACGGAAACATGGGAAACATGGCTACTGTCAGGGTGAAGCATGGGGGAACAGGCCATGGAAACTTGCTATCTGCAACACTTCCAGTGGAATTAGCATCCTTTTGTACATGGATCTCTGTTTTTGGGTCTCTGAGGTTATTGTGCGGCTGTGTGCATGACTGGGTTCTGAGGTTGGTGTTTCAAAGCAACTTAAACTTTTTTGATCCCCAGTTTGGTAACATTGACTGTCAGTGAGTGGGTGGAAAATGAACCAGAGTCACTAACTAAGTCCCCATACATTATCAAAAACAGTTTTCCTTTCAATGATGTCCCTCCCCTTTTTCCTTCAGAGGCTATGCTAGCCTAACTTCTTGTTGATTACCAGTACGATAAGCCAACTCAGCCCTCTCCTCAAAACCCCATCACCCCTTCACGTCATTGCTTATATCTGATAGCAACTGCCTTCCAACTCGCCCCTGTCTCCAGTACAAACCTTTCAATTCTACCCAGCGTCTATATGACGCTCATAACATGTGAAGGTTATGGAGGCAGAGTAGTGTAGTGGCATAGGAAGGGGGGGTGTATGGTTCTCTTACAATATCTGTCCTCCCAGTGCTCCACCTTGTTAGCCTTTCCCCGGTTAGAAAATGCTATGATTAAACATGACAGGACAAGCTTTTCTAGCCGTGTTTGGGCTAAAGCCTCAAAACGCTAACGTTTTGTACTGAAACTAAGGGTTTCTTTCAGACTGACTGCTGCACTCTTGTGGGTAAAATAGGTGCTTTGATTGTGTTTAGAATAGCATACAGTATACTGGCATTTAGTCTAAAAAAATATATATAGGTGTGATACAAACTGAGATTATACTGACATTGTTATCCTCAACAGCACTGACAGTCCCTATCTTCTGACAGAGATTGTGTGATTTCTGCCTTATTCCGATCCATGTAGAAATACAACGCCACACATACGTCTCACAAGATGTGGTTGATGATTAAAAGTCAAGGTTGATACTATACTTCTAACTCGGTAGGCCCTATTGCTCAGCTTACTTGACGATTAGGGAACAGAGGGCTCGTAGGGACTGTGCGTGTGTATGTAAAGATGTGAAACGATTGATTAATATAACTGAACCCGATGACAGATGAAAGAGTGGATTAACAGAAGTGGGGTTTAGCAAGGGATGAGCACAGGGAGTGCACAGGGGAGATGAGATGAAGAAATAATAGAGAAGAGTCCCCCGACTTCTGAGAAGGGGTTATATGATGCAGAGCAGATCTTGAAAACGATCATAAGTTGCCAGCTTTCCTGGAAAAGCTTTACTGAAACAGGGAAAAAGCTATCTTGGTAAGGAAGAAAGGTGTAGGGAGTTGAATGAGAGAGAGAGAGGTGGATTGAGAAAGATGGGTGGGCAGAGACAGAAAAACTATTAAAGGCAGCAAGTCACCATCATACCTGAACTCCCCTTCCTTAGTAGTCCATATTCAATAAAGTGAGAGATCTACAAATGTTTGTTGTTTGACAGAAGATGGGTGTTCTCATTTACAGTGGCCATTGGTAGTCCACATCTGTGCCTGTTTTCAAAGTTTTCTTTGAGGCTCATCAAGGAACAAATAAACTCATTGGAATGCACAGCAACACAGCCCAAATCAGTTAATAAGAGAGGCAGTGATTGGTGCATGCTGTATGGAGTTGAAAATCCCAATCATGTAGTCTGATGATGATGTGGGACTGCTATCGATCCTGTTAGGCACTGTGTTTCACATTCACATGCCCACCACAAAGATGATGCACTCATGCTAAAGTGGGACATTACCAGCTGATTGCTATTTGCACCTAGAAGGCTCTCTGGCTGTGTCTACACAGGCAGCCCAATTTCAGATCAGCTCAGATCAGCTCTGTAAAATATCTGATGTGAAAACATCTGATGTGACTGGTCAAAAGAACAATTAGTTGAAAAAATTGAATTGGGCTGCCTGTGTAAATGCAGCCATTGTTATTCACCCAAAATAATGCCGTTTTTTGTGTGCATGTATTTCTCTGTGTATTTCTCTATACCTTGCTATTTATCTCATTCGGATACTGAAATAACTTAACATACATTAAGGCAAAACAATCAATTTAAGTTTGAGGCTTTTGCATTTGACAGTAAACATGTTTATTTTGTTCTCCAAGAAACTGATCTCTGATATTGCCCCTTAAAGGCCCAGGGCAGGTAAAAAATATGATTTTCTGTGATTTATATACAGTACACATGTATTTCCATACAGTAAGGTTGGAATAATACTGTGAAATTGTGAAAATGCTGATAATGCCCTTTTAGTGTAAGAGCTATTGTAAAATATGGCCTGAAATTTCTGCCTGTTATGGGTAGATGGAGTGTTTGCCTACCTGGTGACCAGGGGTGGAAAAAGTACTCAATTGTCATACTTGAGTAAAAGTAAAGATACCTTAGTAGAAAATGACTCAAGTGAAAGTCACCCATTAACCTACTATTTGAGTAAAAGTCTAAAAGTATTTGGTTTTAAATATACTTAAGTATCAAAAGTAAATGGAATTGCTCAAATGTACTTAAGTATCGAAAGTAAAAGTATAAACCATTTAAAAAATCCTTGTGTTAAGCAAAACAGACAGCACAATTTTATTTTATTTTAAAATTGACAGACAGCCAGGGGCACAATCCAACACTCAGACATGATTTACAAACAAAGCATTTGTGTTTAGTAATGACCAGGGATGTTCTCTTGATAACTGTGTGAATTGGACCATTTTCCTGTCAACATGTAACGAGTACTTTTGGGTGTCAGGGAAAATGTATGGAGTAAAAAGTACATTTCTTTCTTAAGGAATGTAGTGAAGTTAAAGTAGGCACAAATATGAATAGTAAATTAAAGTACAGATACCCCAAAAAACGACTTAAGTTGTACTTTAAAGTATTTTTTACTTAAGTACTTTACATCACTGCTGGTGACTTTACCAGGCAGTAAATTAGTTAACAGATCAATAGGAAAGAGAGTTCCAAACTATTGTTGTTTCTTTTTCACTATTTTAATTGAAAACAAAGTAAGGTAGTTAATTGTATCCCAGAAATTATTTGATATTGAGATAAAAATGGCTGCATTGGACCTTTAACCTGTTTGGGCTAGGGGGCAGTATTGAGAATTTTTGAAAAAATATGTGCCCATTTTTAAATGCCTCCTACACCTACCCAGTAACTACAATATGCATATACTTATTATATATGGATAGAAAACACCCTAAAGTTTCAAAAACTGTTTGAATGGTGTCTGTGAGTATAACAGAACTCATTTGGCAGGCAAAACCCTGAGACAGATTCTGACAGGAAGTGGATACCTGATGTGTTGAATTGACTTTGAGCCTATGCCATTGAAAAACAAAGGGGGTGAATTATATTCTGGCACTTCCTATTGCTTCCACAAGATGTCCCCAGCCTTTACAAAGTGTTTTGAGTGTTCTACAGTGAGATCTGACCGAATAAGAGCCATGGAACGTGATGGTCCATCATTCACCCTGGCGCGCGATTTGATGGTGGGTACTCTCATTCCGAAACGTTTTAAAAGAAAACCCAATGGTCCGCCTTGAATTTTATTCATGTTCTGGTTAAAAAAGGCCCTAATGATTTATGCGATACAACGTTTGACATGTTTGAACGAACGGAAATATATTTTTTCCGTTCTTGAAGTGAAGTGAAGTCCGGCTGGCTTAGATCATGCGCTACAACACGGAGGTTTTTCGACATAAATGATGAGCTTTTTTGAACAAAACTACATTCGTTATGGACCTGGGACTCTTTGGAAGTGACATCTGATGAAGAGAATCAAAGGTAATGGATTATTTATATAGTATTTTCGATTTTAGATTCCTCCAACATGGCGGTTAGTCTGTATCGCGATGCGTATTTTTCTGGCGCAGTGCTCAGATTATTGCAAAGTGTGATTTCCCAGTAAGGTTAATTTAAAATCTGACAAGTCCATTGCGTTCAAGAGATGTAAATCTATAATTCTTTGAATGACAATATAATATTTTAGCAATGTTTTCTAATATTAATTAATTATTTTGTCGTCATGACTTGACTGCCGGTATTGGAGGGAAACGATTTCCTGAACATCAACGCCATAGTAAAACACTGTTTTTAGATATAAATATGAACTTGATAGAACTAAAAATGCATGCATTGTCTAACAAAATGTCCTAGGAGTGTCATCTGATGGAGATTGTAAAAGGTTAGTGCATAATTTTAGCTGATTGTATGGTTTTGGTGACGCATGTCTTTGAATCGACAATGCATTGCACACAGCTATTGTCAATGTACTCTCCTAACATAACCTAACTTTATGCTTTCCCCGTAAAACCTTTTTGAAATCGGTAAACGTGGTTAGATTAAGAAGATGTTTATCTTTCAAAGGCTGTAAGTTAGTTGTATGTTTGAGAAATTTGAATTTGTACATTTATTCGGTTTCAAATTTGCCGCTCTTGAAATGCACCTGCTGTTGATAGGGTGCGCCACAGGTGGCACGCTAACGTCCCAGGTAGCCTCAAGAAGTTTTAAGTATAAGTATGACAAGGAACTGTCGAAGAACATGCAGAGATGATCGTGGTTCCCGGGTGGCGCAGCGGTCTAAGACACTTCATCTCAGTGCTTGAGGTGTCACTACAGACACCCTAGTTTGATTCCAGGCTGTATCACAACTGGCCGTGATTGGGAGTCCCATAGGCCGGTGCACAATTGGCCCAGCGTTGTCCGGGTTTGGCCGGTGTAGGCCGTCATTGTAAAAAATAATTTGTTCTTAACTGACCTTCCTAGTTAAATAAAAAAATTATACAAATAAATCTATGGACCAAATTACTTTGTGCTTATGTGCATGAAGGAACACATGGCAATTTAGTGTGACTCAGAGCCCAATGATGATGTTTGCATTAATACATGTGAGATCAACGGGGATTTTTTTCTTTGACTTCTTACGGTTTAAATGGGAATGTCGTTAGTCCACATTGGCTTGTCCCTGGGATTAGGAATATTTACATTAATCTAGATCACTCCTCGACTAGGCTGAGTTCTCTAATTTGAAGAGACAGTTGATCATTATTCACATAAAAAAGGCAACTGTTTCCAATTTCTTTGGTGACATCCCCATTGTTTTGATGTGGATTTTGTAATATATGCTGTGTTAGTTCAAATGTCTTTGCCTATTAGAGGGAGAGGAGGGCAAGTGAAGGCGACAGATTTGAGTTTATCGCTTGAATAAGGGTACATTTTACAAGACAAGTCTATTTTTATTGTTTGTTCACTTCATTCTGTTTCCCTTATGTAGTTTTCTCCGGAGAGGTAATAGTAAATATAGGCCTTTAATTGCCTGACAAAATGCTAAAAGAAAGTTTTTAAAAAATGTGGATGATTGGATGGTTTATGGATTCACTTTATTCAAATCAGCCAATTTCTGATTTTGAGATGTTCCATTTCTGCAATAATTAACTCAGCATGAATAACAGTCTAAACACTGATCAAAAGTTTAATGAATTTCACTTGGTTATTATTGTCTGGTTCCAGTTGAGAACATACACAACAGTAAACAAACAGATTCAGAGTTCAGGTGGGCCTTTGTGCTTCAGCAAACAAAAATTAAGAGTTTAGTTTATCTTGTTGTTTTCTCTCTCGGTGAAGGTGTTGACAACGATGATGATATTGTTAACAATAATTATAATGATTATGAGGAGGATGATGATGATTATGACAGAGGATGGTGATGATGAAAAGAATGATGATAAGATGAGGAGGATGATGATGACTATGAAAACAGAAACAGCACGCAATGAAAATGTACTTGCGCGAAAAATAAGTTTATTCTAAAAGTGCTGAGGTATGACATGGATGTGTACAGGAGCAGTTGAGGACGTGGATGTATGTCTCTAGGTGTTTTGCGTCCCTTCCCATCCCTTGTCTGATTAAAACAATTGCGTTTCCTTGTGATTTCTCTGATACAGTGTGGCAGTGCATGCACCTACAGTACTGTGAATTAATATTGTTCCTATATTTACCCCTTGGGGTATCTCCACTGATCATATCCCAGCTAACACATAACATTCTGAGAACCATATGTTTCTTAGAGCTTGTTGAGAGTGTGGTTGCCCTTCCCACAACTTTCTGGTAATGGTGCAGGATTATTGCTTGGCTTTGGAACATTCTCAGCACATTTAAGGAACTTAACAGAAAAAGTAATTTTCTTGATATTTCATTACTTTTAAAGAATGTTTACTAAAACTTCACACATGATGACATTTAATTAACATTTTGGTAATGTTCTAGGAACCTTCGTTCTCTGGTTTCATATTGGGAATGTTCTCAAATAGTTCAGAGATTATTAAGAAACAATGTTATTCTCTCTCTCTTCTACAGCATTTCCACAGCTACGTTTCCTCATGATTTTATTTACAGTTGAACTCGGAAGTTTACATACACTTAGGTTGGAGTCATTAAAACTTGTTTTTCAACCACTCCACAAATTTCTTGTTAAAACTTCTTGGGGCTATGTGGGACGTTAGCGTGCCACCCGTGGCGCACCCTATCAACAGCAGGTGCATTTCAAGAGCGGCAAATTTGAAACCAAATAAATGTCAAAATTCAAATTTCTCAAACATACAACTAACTTACACCCTTTGAAAGATAAACATCTCCTTAATCTAACCACGTTGTCAGATTTCAAAAAGGTTTTACGGGGAAAGCATAAAGTTAGGTTATGTTAGGAGAGTACATTGACAATAGCTGTGTGTAATGTATTGTCGATTCAAAGACAGGCGTCACCAAAACCATAAAATCAGCTAAAATTATGCACTAACCTTTTACAATCTCCATCAGATGACACTCCTAGGACATTATGTTAGACAATGCATGCATTTTTAGTTCTATCAAGTTCATATTTATATCTAAAAACAGCGTTTTACTATGGCGTTGATGTTCAGGAAATCGTTTCCCTCCAATACCGGCAGTCAAGTCATGACAACAAAATAATTAATTAATATTAGAAAACATTGGTAAAATATTATATTGTCATTCAAAGAATTATAGATTTACATCTCTTGAACGCAATGGACTTGCCAGATTTAAAATTAACCTTACTGGGAAATCACACTTTGCAATAATCTGAGCACTGCGCCAGAAAAATACGCATTGCGATACAGACTAACCGCCATGTTGGAGAGATCTAAAATCGAAAATACTATGTAAATAATCCATTACCTTTGATTCTCTTCATCAGATGTCACTTCCAAAGAATCCCAGGTCCATAACGAATGTAGTTTTGTTCAAAAAAGCTCATCATTTATGTCCAAAAACCTCCGTGTTGTTAGCACATGATCTAAGCCAGCCGGACTTCACTTCACGAACGGAAAAAATATATTTATGTTCATTCAAACATGTCAAACGTTGTATAGCTTAAATCATTAGTGCCTTTTTTAACCAGAACATGAATAAAATTCAAGGCGGACGATTGGGTTCTCTTTTAAAACGTTTCGGAACGAGAGTACCCACCATCAACTCGCACGCCAGGGGTCTAATCGGCCATCACAGTTCCAAGTCTCTTATTCGGTCAGATCTCACAGTATAAGACTCAAAACACTTTGTAAAGGCTGGTGACATCTAGTGGAAGCCATAGGAAGTGCCAAAACATTCCTCAGCCCCTTTGTTTTTCAATGGCATAGGTTTAAAGTCAATTCAACACATCAGGTATCCACTTCCTGTCAGAATCTGTCTCAGGGTTTTGCCTGCCAAATGAGTTCTGTATTACTCACAGACACCATTCAAACAGTTTTAGAAACTTTAGGGTGTTTTCTATCCATATATAATAAGTATATGCATATTCTAGTTACTGGGTAGGATTAGTAACCAGATTAAATCGGGTACATTTTTTTATCCAGCCGTGAAAATACTGCCCCCTATACCCTAACAGGTTAACAAACTATAGTTTTGGTAAGTTGGTTAGGACATCTACTTTGTGCATGACACAAGTCATTTTTCCAACAATTGTTTACAGACAGATTATTTCACCTATAACTCACTGTATCACAATTCCAGTGGGTCAGAAGTTTACATGCACTAAGTTGACTGTGCCTTTAAGGAGCCCATGCACAGGCGCGTGACAGGCATGTGCAAAGGCTGCTGCCTCTACTGCGGAGGTCTCGGCCATCTCCGTGCTACATGCCTAGAGCTGACGGGAAATGCCAGGGCTCGCCAGGACAAGGGTAGATCTTGATGAGCTGTGCAGTTACCTCCCGGCTACCCAGTCACCGTCTGTCACTACCCACAACCCTCCAATGGGATAAATGTCAGCACCAGATTCAAGCCTTTGTGGACTGCAGGGCCGCAGATTTTTTCATTGACCAGGACTTTGCTAGAGAATTACAAAACCCCTGCGTGAAGTATCCCATCCCTCTGCAGATTTAAGCCCTCGATGGACGGCCCATTGGCTCCGGTCAGGTGGAATATCAGACCAAGCCCATTCTACTGCAGGTTGGGGTGAACCACTCAGACTTAGTTTTCTTTTGATCACTGCTCCCAAGAACCCTCTCATCCTAGAGTACCCCTGACTAGCGTTACATAACCCCCTATTCTCCTGATCCACGGGACACCTACTAGACTAGGGTAAGGACTGCCAGACTAAATGTCTAAGACCCCCACCAAGACCCTTGCCATGTCTTCCTGCATACATTGAAGACAAAGACTTCTCCATTCTTCCTCCCGAGTACTTTGACCTCCAGGAGGTTTTCAGTAAGAGGCAAGCCGTCACCCTTCCCCCCCATTGTCCATACGACTGTGCCATAGAACTTCTACCTGGCTCCATGACTACCCCGGGCCGTCTGTACTCCCTCTCGACCCCTGACGCAGCAGTCATGGAATATTACATCCGGCAGTCACTGGAGGCAGGTTTCATTTGTCCCTCTACATCTCCAGCTGGTGCAGGCTTCTTCTTCGTGGGTAAGAAGGATGGAGGCCTGCGTCCTTGCATCGATTACAGAGGGCTGAACCAGATTACAATCAAGAATCGTTACACCCTACCCTGATATCCGCCACCTTGGAGTTGGCCCAATGGGCTCAATTCTTCAACAAACTGGACCTCTGCAACGCTTACAATCTGGTGAGAATCAGGGAGGGAGATGAGTTTAAGTCATGCCGTTCAGATTATCAAACTCACCGTCAGTATTTCAAGCATTGGTCAGTGACACTCTTAGGGATATGTTGAATTGGTGCATCTTTGTTTATCTTGACAACATCCTGATCTTCTCCAAAACCCTTACAATGAATAGCACTACTTCTTCATTTCTAAAAAGAAAAACATTGAACAATTTCTAGACTGTTGACATCTAGTGGAAGCCATAGGAACTGCAATCAGGTTCTTACTAATAAGGGGATCCCATAGAAAATCCAATGACCTCAATTTATTTTTTCCCTGGATGTTTTGTCCTTGGGGTTTCGCCTGTCATATCAGTTCTGTTATGCTCACAGACATTATTTTAACAGTTTTAAAAACTTTAGAGTGTTTTCTATCCAAATACCAATTATATGCATATCCTAGTTTCTGGGCCTGAGTAACAGGCAGTTTACTTTGGGCACGCTTTTCATCTGGAGGTGAAAATACTGCCCCTTACCCAAGAGAGGTTAATGTGAGTCTGGAAGGAGAGTTTACAGTCGAGCCAGACACCTAGGTATTTGTAGTTGTCCACATATTCTAGGTCAGAACCGTCCAGAGTAGTGACGCTGGACGGGCAGGCAGGTGCGGGCAGCGATCGGTTGAAGAGCATGCATTTAGTTTTACTTGCATTTAAGAGCAGTTGTAGGCCACGGAAAGAGAGTTGTATGGCATTGAAGCTCGTTTGGAGGTTAGTTAACACAGTGTCCAAAGAAGAGCCAGAATAATACAGAATGGTGTCGTCTGCGTAGAGGTGGATCAGAGAATCACCAGTAGCGAGAGCAACATCATTGATATTGTATATAGAGAAGAGAGTCGGCCCGAGAATTTAACCCTGTGGCACACCCATAGAGACTGCCAGAGGTCCGGACAACAAGCCCTCCAATTTTACACACTGAACTCTATCAGAGAAGTAGTTGGTGAACCAGGAGAGGCAATCATTTCAGAATCCAAGGCTGTTGAGTCTGCCAATAAGAATGTGGTGATTGACAGAGTCGAAAGCCTTGGCCAGGTCGATGAATACAGCTGCACAGTAATGTCTCTTATCGATGGCGGTTATGATATCGTTTAGGACCTTGAGCGTGGCTGAGGTGCACCCATGACCAGCTCTGAAAACCACTATGCACTAGCTAGTCGAAAAAGATTGAAGTGATGACGGCTGGCCATCTCGGCATTTGTTTAAGTTAGAATGCATATTTCTTTCTGTACTGTCCATCTGTTATGGTTGGTCAAATGTGTTCATATTGTCTGTGTAGACTGCTCTGTGGCAGAATTTGTAGACAGTGAAATTTGCACCACAAACATGTGAGTAATCATCAGCAAAACGTTGGCTTTTCTTTTCCGTGTTTGGTGCTACTGCTTTGAAAATGGTGTTGGTTGAAAGTACTGGGGCAAATGTTGTCTTGCCACACTTTTTCCGTCAGCTCTGGAACAGCTTTGTACAGTATGCATAAAAAAACAAGGAATGCTAGCTCCATCCTGCTGGTGCAGTGGACTAATTCCATGGATAGAGAACTAAAGATAATAGGTTTGAATCTCACTGACGCCATGTTATAATTACAAAGAAATGTGTTTGCATGATTAACCCTCCTGCTGTGTTCTGGTCGAATTGGACCGATTTACAAGTTTTCTCTCTGAAAAATGTACTTAATTTAATCTGATTGTCATAAGGTTCCATGACTTTGTCCACACAGGGCATCTGAATACACAAAATACATTTTGATGATTTCCATTACATTTTGGGTGTTTTATTTAACTTTTGTACATCTGTGGTATTCTCGGTCAAAAATGACAGGTCATTAGAAATGAATGGGTGAGACTTTTCTCGCAGCTCTGGTATATAAAGCTTTTTTGAGGCCTTGCTCACAATTCATTCTGTGGCAGCACAATGACCAAACAATATACTGTACGTGAGGCTCTTCATCATATCTTTGATCATGACACTGGTGAGGAGGAGAGAGTCCTTGTTAAACTTTGACACAAAGTAGTCTGTGATAAATAGCACAATATGTTTCATCTGAGTATTTGTTGTAGTTAAAATAATCCATACATTATGCTTTTTTTACTCAAAAATTAGTTGTATGAGCTCAGTTCAATTAGGCCTACAGGCCATAAATAGCAAATAGAAGTTCAAAACTTGTAATGTTCATAAGAACTTAAGTTGATAAACATATCTAACACATTAGGTTATAATATATGTATTTTTATGGATTTATAATCAGCTATAATGGGCAGTCATTTTGGACAGGGAACACAGAATGAATTAACATGTAATGAACACAACAGGAGGGTTAATGAATTCCTATCTGTGCTTGGAATTTAAGAAAAAGTCAACCCAAAATAAGCTAAACAGTGTTATCAAAAGTTTTATTGAAACATGCAGTGAAAGTCAAAAACCTCCAAATAACCAACAATTCCGTTAATATAACCTCCCAGGAAACTTAAGTAACTAGACTAAAACATTCGCAGAACCTCCCTGCAACCTAAAAATAAAGATTCCCAGAACAGGCAAAATGTTCAGTTTTCAGAACGTGTGTGTGAAACCAAAGATGTGTGTTCCCACAACTCCCAAGGTAACAAATGTGCTAGCTGAGATATTTTTATGTTTGCATAAATCAACATGAGACACCACAATAAGTGAATTATACATGATTCCAGAACAATATATACTTTATGAGCTTGGTGCTTATAGGTACATGGATGCTCTTCAGAAATAATATTTGCATCCTGTCAAGAGCTTGATATTAGCAACCAACCGTATTATATGGTCCATTTTCATCTACCCATTGTTATTTTCCAACAGAATGAAAATAAAATGACACACCAGAAAGTGAAACTACTTTAATTTATTTTCCCATTGAACCATATTGACTATATTCATTTACTGTATATAAAGGATTTGGTGACATACACATTTGACTAACTATACAATGCATGCTTTGATCTCTTCATCTCTCCATCCCTCTACACCTCTCCCTCTATCCCTTGTGTGTCTTAATGTCTTGTTCCTGACAGGCTGGGTGATAGTATTGGTGGGGAGGTTCGACGCCTAAGATGGGGCGAGAAGAGCCCGAGTTGACAGATTAGTGTGCTGCTGATACGAGATGGTCTGAGGGGATGGGAGGGGGAACCCAGGGTCGAATGGTCAAATTACACAACTCTACCCACTGACAGAACGGTGACGCATCCTCTCCATGGAGGACAGGCAAGCCCACAAAGATTGAGGGTGGCAGAGAGGAGGAGACCACAGACACCAAAATAAGTGTTGAATGGGGGTGGTGTTGGGGTGGGTGTGTCTGAATAGCTACACATTAGTATGACTGATGACACATAAGCAGTAAATCACAAAACAATATCTTCATTTCAAACATTATGCCTCTTCCACAGCCTTGTAACATCCATCTTTAGCATACAACCACCAGTATATACCCTCCACATAACTGCAATTAAGTAACAATCTGTTTCATATTAATTATATATATATATGAGAATCAGCTTGTTTAAATTAGAAGGAAACACAAAATAAACTTGAAAGTGGGATGTCATCATTTTACTATCCCTTGAGTTACTCATATGATGACTATGGTGGGAATTATGAGAGAGAGATTCCATCACACCACCCTGAAATGATTCCAAAGATGACCACAGAGAAACCCTGTCCACAAACAAGTGTTTTTTCCCCTCTCATTAGTGTGCTGTGGTGAAATAAGAAGTCTCTACCAACAGTGGCTGGAATGAACAGCCATGTCAATTTGTGTAAAAAAATGTTGGGTTGGATTGTTAATTTATTTACTGGATGGAAGAAGGAAAATAAATCACTAGAAAATCTACAGTATTGGTTGGAGGCTTTGCAGGCTTCGGAGGGTGGAGTGTGTGCGTGTGTGGGAGAAGGGGGTGGTTTTGCTCCTTACTCGCCCTGTGTGTGTGCGGAGCGGGGTGACACCGAGCCTACCAAGGGCTCAAGGGCACATCTACAGATTTTTCACCTTGTCGGCTCAGGTACAGTATATGACTCAGTAACCTTTCTGTTAATGGCCCCAATGCTCTAAAAGCTAGGCTTCCTGCCGCCCTCAAAGATAATCAAAAGAGACTGTTTGATGACCAGTTAAAACGTCTGAAACCTATCAGATGTTTCAGTGACTGTCTTTAGTGGGTGCTGCTTGGAAGGTCACGGGGAGGAGGTCAATATGGAATTGAGTCACGTTAAACCAGAATAGAGACAGCGAAAAATTAACACCCCTGAGTCTCCAAGAGATGTGTGCATCATTTAATCAGAGGTGGTGAAGAGAAAGTCACAGGAGAGATGGAAGTGAAGGAAAATTGCTTACTTTCTCCTCGTCTGCACTCTCTCTATTCTCTCTGCTGCTTTTGTCTCGCTCTCTTTTTCCCCTTACTATCTTACTCCTGCGTCCTTATCCTTTGTATTTGAGAACTGTGAAACAATGACAGGTGTCGGTATCTTTGACCTTTCACATTCAAGTGATCAAACCAAATTGATTTATATTGCCCTTCTTACATCAGCTGATATCTCAAAGTGCTGTACAGAAACCCAGCCTAAAACCCCAAACAGTAAGCAATGCAGGAGTAGAAGCACGGTGGCTAGGAAAAACTCCCTAGAAAGGCCAAAACCTAGGAAGAAACCTAGAGAGGAACCAGGCTATGAGGGGTGGCCAGTCCTCTTCTGGCTGTGCCGGGTGGAGATTATAACAGCACATGGCCAAGATGTTCAAATGTTCATAAATGACCAGCATGGTCAAATAATAATAATCATAGTAGTTGTCGAGGGTGCAACAAGTCAGTAACACAAGAGTAAGTGTCAGTTGGCTTTTTCATAGCCGATCTTTGAGAGTATCTCTACCGCTCCTTCTGTCTCTAGAGAGTTGAAAACAGCAGGTCTGGGACAGGTAGCACGTCCGGTGAACAGGTCAGGGTTCCAGCAGGTCTGGGACAGCAGGTCTGGGACAGGTAGCACGTCCGGTGAACAGGTCAGGGTTCCATAGCTGCAGGCAGAACAGTTGGAACTGGAGCAGCAGCACGGCCAGGTGAACTGGGGACAGCAAGGAGTCATCAAGCCAGGTAGTGCTGAGGCATGGTCCTAGGGCTCAGGTCCTCCGAGAGAGAGAAAGAAAGAAAAAGAGAAAGTGAGAATTAGAGAGAGCATATTTAAATTCACACAGGACACTGGAGAAGACAAGAGATATACTCCAGATGTGACAGACTGACCCTAGCCCCCCGACACGTAAACTAATGCATGTCCTGAGATCAAAGGTTGGGATCAATGCTTTGAAGTACCAAAGGACATGATTCAATGGATCTGAATATCAGATTGGTATTTTGGAAGTAAAAAACAACATACTGTATAAAATCAATTCTCAAAGGACTCTAAAAAGTCCACCCACTGGTCCAAATGTAGGTTTGTGAACAGAATAAATGTTTTTAAAAGGTGAGATGTTTTCAAGGCCTGGTGATAAACAAAAAATAGAGTGCCTTGTGGTTTCAGCTTGGTCTGGGTCTGGAGCCTTTTTCATCAATTAGGATTCCATTTCCAATTAGGCTTCTGTGCTAACTTTACAAAAGTGAGACAAACAAACAATAAATTAGGCATAGGTATAACTGATATCTCAGCTCTGCTATGCTTCAGTGTCCTGGCATAGCGTTGCTTTTCTCAAACACTATTTAGTTTTACATGCATTTTTTCTTTGTCTTTTTCAGATAAAGGGCTAAACATACAAATAAAATAGAGTGACTTCTCTCTGTGACCACTTTTGTATGGGTATACATTGGTCACAGCTGGCTTGCTATGTAAATGTAAAGTCTAAGTTGTGACTAGAAAATACTATTGCAATTTAGTCCAGAGTAATAGCATTGTTGTACCACAGGTGTACCAAAAGTTGCTTAGCTTACCTCAGATGGCCTGACTGCTCAGTAGTTTTAAACAACTACTGTAAGTTCTGCTTTCAGACATATTTTCTTTCACTTTATATAAGAGTTTCAGGTCAAGCTTTATTTGGAAAGTCCAGATAGTATGACCATCTACATATGGACTATCAACAAACTATCAGTTGATAAGAAACTGCTTGTTAGGGTTAGGTTTAGAATAAGGGTGCTATTCAATCCGTATTGCGGAAGTTAAGTTTTACAGCTTGATTGAAATGTAGGCAATGTTACCGCTTTAGCTGAGACTACATTCATGGTAAACACTGCATATGTCAGTCAGCTCAATCGCAAATGACCTTCATATTTCTATCGCAGAATCTGTGTCGCTTCTGTTTTACAGATTGAATAGAGCCCTAAGAGTTAGGGTAAGGGTTAGAGCTAGGGTTAAGTTTTTGGTTAGGATAAGGGTTAAGGTTAGGGTTAAGGCTTGAAAATTTTACTGATAGTCTAAAGAACATCTATAGATGGACTAGACCAAATAATGTATTGCAGAGTTTCATAGTAAGAACTGATCATTTTGTCAATGTTGAACTGTAATCAATAACCTGAATAGTTCAATTTTTACAGATTTTTAAATTCATTCCTCTTTGTGTTCGGCTTTTGTTTTCCTTATCATATCCAATTAGGTCTCCAGCACATAACACATACAGTTTAGCGACACCTATCCATTTAATGGTCCTATAATAATTATCTTACAAACAAATTATTCTGCATTCTGTATTCAGTAATGACAGTTGTTACATGATTTCCTGCTTAACAATTGAACCAGCTGTTGGGAGGACACATTCTGATGACAGGGTCCTAATTGGTTTCCACATGTGGTTTACTTAAGTTCATGTGGTCACAAGTTATTTTCAATGTGTGTGTGTGTGTGTGTGTGTGTGTGTGTGTGTGTGTGTGTGTGTGTGTGTGTACATGTGTGAGTTTGTGCGTGCATGTGTGTGTGTGTGCGTGCGTGCACAGGGCCGTTCAAAGACCTTTTAGAGGGCAGGTGCTCAAAAGTGTAGTATTTGATCTCATTTTCCTACCACACAATGACTTCATTAAGCTTATGACTACAAACTGGTTGGATGCATTTGCAGTTTGTTTTGGGTATGTTTAAGATTATTTTGTGAGAGGTTCGAAGATCTTACCACCAAGACATGCAAACCTCGCCTGTTATTGGTAACAGTGAGAGGTTATGATGTCTTTAGAGTATGATATTTGACCCTTTGTAACTTTATCAGACATCATTATTCACAATTCATTCATTCATTATCTGTAAAGATGGTAGCATCCACAATAATGTAGAAGTGTTACACATTATATTCTTATCTACAAATAAATTTCTCCAAAATGAAACCATTCATTTGTATTGGCAACAAAATAATCTGAAACACAACCAAAACTAACTACAAATGCATCTCACAATCTTGATATAGTCATTGTGTACTAGTAATATGGGACCAAATAATAAAAACATTTGTTTACTTTATTTATACAAATCTTTAGGGCTGTCAATTTTTACCCCTACCTTTTTGAGAGTAAAAAATACAGCAAAATCTCTTTCTCTGAGCAATTGTATTACTATTATTAATATAATTTTCCAATTGTTTGGAGAATAAATTATAGCTTAGTATTTCAATTATTTATTTTATACAGTCACTATTGTTCATCTTTATCAAGTGTGTCCATCATTTTAGATCCCACTGTATATATTGTTGTTTTTTTGCATGTGTTGGGGCTTAAGCTGAGATTATTATTTACAGTCAAGTATATTTGTCCAGGCCTAAATTCTTCCTTTACTAGCACCATTCATTCTCACTGTCGATAAATCTTATTATTTTATACATTTGTTACACCCCAATTTCGTGATATGCAAATGGTAGTTACAGTCCCATCGCTGCAACTCCCGTACGAGCGAACATTTTTTTTGTGGCAGTCCTGCAAGCCAGCAGTAATTGTCTCTGATTGATTGAGAAATTCAAGGAGCTATCACCTTTAAGTAACAATGTACAGTGCCTTCAAAAAGTATTCACACCTATTTGGTTTTTCCACATTTTGTTGTGTTACAGCCTGAATGTAAAATGTATTAAATTGAGACCAGGGAGGTTGTTCAATGCCTCGCAAAGAAGGGCACAAATTGATAGATGTGAAAAATTTAATAAAAATATGCTGAATATCCCTTTTGAGTATGGTGAAGTTATCAATTAGGCTTTGGATAGTGAATAAATACACCCAGTCACTACAAAGATACAGGTGTCCTTCCTAACTCAGTTGCCAGAGAGGAAGGAAACTGCTCAGGGATTTCACCATGAGGCCAATGGCGATTTTTAAACAGTTTAATGGTTGTGATATGAGAAAACTGAGGCTGGATCAACAACTTTGTAGTTACTACACAATACTAACCTAGATGACAGAGTGAAAAGAAGGAAGATTGTACAGAATATAATATTGTGTCTTTGGCTATGCCTGATTAAGTGATATGACATGCTATTCTATAAAATAATTTCTCTGTAATTAATATTACCTGATTTAAGCTAATCAGATGAATGTAATTAACTAGAAAGTCGGGGCACCATGAAATAATATTTATAGAGCTGTTATCTTCCGAAAAAACTCTTAAAGACCTTGTAATCTTTTACATCAATAGCAGTCAATTTTTAATCATCACCATGTTTAGTCTCATCTGAAAGTTGTAAATTCTTGGTTATCTTCACAAACCCAGGCTAACAAGTTGAATCAGCGAAACAACATTTGGTTTAATTATTTATTTACTAAATACCTAAATAATCACACAGAATTACATATACACAGAATGTATCATACATTGATTACTAATTATGTCATAAAGGAAAACGTCCTTAGCAGACGGAACACATTTGACAGCTGGTTACACAAAGGGGATGGGGTTTTGAATGAAAGAGCGGGGACACTGAGGAACAAAGGGAGAAGCTATGTCTCTATTGGGCCGTTGGCAGCTATGCTATCGTAAATACAGTATCTTATGCATTCTAAATTACCGCACATTTGATAAAGGAAAATGCAATAAATATTTACTCTGAGTTGCGCTTCAATCGGTTGGTCGTAGATGGGAGGTCGGGTTGTCCTTTGAAGAATGTAGGATGGTAGAATGGATACTTGGTAGTATTGTTGTCTTGTGGTAGAACAGATAATCTGTCCATCCTCTCCTAGCCCACGTCTACAGTTGCTGACCTAACGTGACGGCTAGGAGGTATCACTTTTTTAGTGAATAAGAGTTCAAAGTTGATACCAATTTGCCATGCTATATGCTCATGCTATATTCTGGCTGGTATAGTCGAAATCCATCCTTCCGGCGTGTAGGTCGTCACCTTCACATTGAAATTTGATGCTAATTTCATTAGCTTCTCTAAGGTTGGCTTAGTTCTGTAGGTGGTCTTTGTCCTTTGAACGTGGGGACCTCAAGTCCACACATCCTTGGAACAGGTTATTATCTGAGCCCTTTTAACGTAGGACCGTTGCCCTACATCCTCGGAACAGGAAGTTACATTTTTGTCAAGGGCTTATATAGGATTGGGTGAGAGGGCCGTGTTTCATAGTTTACACCCAGTGTCTGTTCACATGCTCTGAGTGAGCAGAGTGGTTTTCTTCTGACAAATCGTTCTCTCATTAAGAAGCTAAAATTACATTTAATCTTTTCACAAATAGTTTCATATTTAAACACTTAAATTGCACAACAATTCCATGTGAATCTGATAACTGGAATGTGTCGACTTTCCAAGATACAGTTTATGTCATCCTGTCATACATGAAGGGCATATTTTGGCATTTGCTGTATTATTGATGAGAAACTCCGTATCGCAAATGTACGTTCCCTTACTAGACGTCCGAATGTATGTAAAATTTGCAGACTGCGGCGGGCCGTGCACCGGGGCCAGATCTTCCAGGAAAGTTATCGAACGAAGTCTCTCGGACATTCGGTTTCCGTTTTATAAAATGTTCAGATTTTGGTAATTTTTCCACTGTCCCGGAAAATACCACCAGATGTCGAATGGAATCATATTGCAAATGTACAAATATCACCAATCACGATGTGGCCTTTTCTCCTAAATGGAAAAGACTTCGAAGACGAAACTTGGTGAGCATAGGTTTGGCATAATGGGCAGTTGGCCCCGAACAAGACGGAGTCGAGGCCTCAACGCTTTTTGAGTTAAGGCCATTTTTCTGGAATTAACCTGTTGGGGCTAGGGGGCAGTATTTGCACGGCCGGATAAAAAACGTACCCGATTTAATCTGGTTACTACTAGAATATGCATATAATTAGTAGATTTGGATAGAAAACACTCTAAAGTTTATAAAACTGTTTGAATGGTGTCTGTGAGTATAACAGAACTCATATGGCAGGCCAAAACCTGAGAAGATTCCATACGGGAAGTGCCGTCTGACAATTTGTTGTCTGTTGCATCTCTATCGAAAATACAGCATCTGTGCTGTAACGTGATACTTTCTAAGGCTCCCATTGGCTCTCTAATGCCGCCAGAAAGTGTAATGGGGTGTCTGCTGTCTCTGGGCGAAGAACAGCAGGAGAATTTGTAAGTGGTCAGCCTGGGGACAGTGACACTGGAGATGCGCATTCATGAGAATTCTCAATTTTTTTCTTTCAGCCTTTGAATGAATACAACGTCGCCCGGTTGGAATGTTATCGCTATTTTACGATAAAAATAGCATAAAAATCGATTTTAAACAGCGTGTGACATGCTTCGAAGTACGGTAATGGAATATTTTAAATTTTTTTGTCACGAAATGTGCTCGCGCGTCATCCTTCGGATAGTGACCTGAACGCACGAACAAAACGGAGCTATTTGAATATAACAATGGATTATTTGGAACCAAAACAGCATTTGTTGTTGAAGTAGAAGTCCTGGGAGTGCATTCTGACGAAGAACAGCAAAGGTAATCCAATTTTTCTAATAGTAATCCTGAGTTTAGGTTGTCCCAAACTTGGTAGGTGTCAAAATAGCTAGCCGTGATGGCCGGGCTATGTACTCAGAATATTGCAAAATGTGCTTTCGCCGAAAGCTATTTTAAAATCTGACACAGAACTCCTTTATGCAATTGCGGTATCTATAATTCTTAAAATAATTGTTATGTATTTTGTGAACGTTTATCATGAGTAATTTAGTAAATTCACCAGAAGTTTGCAGTGGGTATGCTAGTTCTGAACATCACATGCTAATGTAAAAAGCTGGTTTTTGATATAAATATGAACTTGATTGAACAAAACATGCATGTATTGTATAACATAATGTCCTAGGACTGTCATCTGATGAAGATCATCAAAGGTTAGTGCTGCATTTAGCTGTGGTTTTGGTGACATATATGCTTGCTTTGAAAATGGCTGTGTGATTGTTTTTGGCAGGGTACTCTCCTGACATAATCTAATGTTTCGCTTTCGCTGTAAGGCCTTTTTGAAATTGGACAATGTGGTTAGATTAACGAGAGTCTTGTCTTTAAAATGGTGTAAAATAGTCATATGTTTGAGAAATTGAAGTTAAAGCATTTTTTAGGTATTTGTATTTCGCGCCAAGCGATTCCACTGGCTGTTGACTAGGGTGGGATGCTAATTTCCAGACGAGCTTCAATGCCATACAACTCTCCTTCTGTGGCCTCCAACTGCTCTTAAATGCAAGTAAAACTAAATGCATGGTCTTCAACCGATCGCTGCCCGCCTGTCAAGCATCACAACTCCGGACGGTTCTGAGTTAGAATATGTGGACAACTACAAATTCCTAGGTGTCTGGTTAGATTGTAAACTCTCCTTCCAGACTGACATTAAGCATCTCCAATCCAAAAATAAATCTAGAACCAGCTTCCTATTTCGCAACAAAGCAACCTTCACTCATGCTGCCAAACATATCCTCGTACAATTGACTATCCTCGACTTCGGCGATGTCATTTACAAAATAGCCTCCAACACTCTACTCAACAAACTGGATGCAGTCTATTACAGTGCCATCCGTTTTGTCACCAAAGCCCCATATACTACCCACCACTGTGACCTGTATGTTCTCGTTGGCTGGCCCTCGCTTCATACTCGTCGCCAAACCCACTGGCTCCAGGTCATCTACAAGTCCTTGCTAGGTAAAGCACCACCTTATCTCAGCTCACTGGTCACCATAGTATCACCCACCCGTAGCACGTGCTCCAGCAGGCATATCTCACTGGTCACCCCCAAAGCCAATTCCTCCTTTGGTAGTCTTTCCTTCCAGTTCTCTGCAGCCAATGACTGGATCGAATTGCAAAAATCACTGAAGCTGGAGACTCATATCTCCCTCACTAGCTTTAAGCACCAGCAGTCAGAGCAGCTCACAGATCATTGCACCTGTTCATAGCCCATTTGTAAATAGACCATCCAACTACCTCATCCCCATACTAGTATTTATTTATCTTGCTCCTTTGCACCCCAGTACCCTTACTTGCACATTCATCTTCTGCACATCTATCACTCCAGTGTTTAATTGGTATATTGTATTTACTTCGCCACCATGGCCTATTTATTGCCTTATCGCTGTTATCTTACCTCATTTGCACACACTGTATATAGACTTTTTCGACTGTATTATTGACTATGTTTGTTTATTCCATGTGTAACTCTGTGTTGCTGAATGTGTCGAACTGCTTTGCTTTATCTTGGCCAGGTTGCAGTTATAAATGAGAACTTGTTCTCAACTAGCCGACATGGTGAAATAAAATACGCCGTACACTCCACCGAGCTGGGCTTAATGGAAGAGTGGACAGGGAAAAAAAGCCATTGCTTATAGAAACAAACAATCAAACATGTTTGGTGTTCGCCAAAAGACATGTGGGAGACTCCCCAAATATATGGAATAAGGTACTCTGGTCAGATGAGACTAAAATTGAGCTTCTTGGCCATCAAGGAAAATGTTATTTCCAGCGCAAACCCTCCAACTCTCATCACCTTAAGAACAACATCCCCACAGTGAAGCATGGTGGTGGCATCATCATGCTGTGGGGTTGTTTTTTCATCAGCAGGGACTGGGAAACTGGTCAGAATTGAAGGAATGATGGATTGCCCTAAATACAGGGAAATTCTTGAGGGAAACCTATTTCAGTCTTCCAGAGATTTGAGAATGGGATGGAGGTTCACCTTCCAGCAGGCATACTGCTAAAGCAACACTTGAATGGTTTAAGCGGAAACATTTAACCTCTCTGGCGCAGGCATGCCGCTAGCGACACACCTCGACAACATCCGGTGAAATTGTCGAGCGCAAAATTCAAAATACAGAAATAGTCATAATAAACATTCACAAAAATACAAGTGTCATACACCGGTTTAAAGATTAACTTCTTGTTAATCCAGCCTCTTTGTCAGATTTAAAAAAGGCTTTACGGCGAAAGCATACCATGCGATTATCTGAGGACAGCACCCTGCTTACAAAAGCATACAAATATTTTCCAACCAAGTAGGGGAGTCACGAAAGTCAGAAATGGCGATAAAATTAATCACTTACCTTTGAAGATCTTCATCTGGTTGCAGTCGCAAGACTCCCAGCTACACAATAAATGTTTGTTTTGTTCAATAAAGTCCCTCTTTATATACCAAAAACTCTGTTTTGTTGGCACGTTTTGTTCTGTAATCCACTGGCTCAAAGGCGGTCAAAACATGCAGATGAATACATCCTAACAGTACCGGTAAAGTTCGTCGAAACATGTCAAATGATGTTTATAATTAATCCTCAGGTTGTCAATTGTATAAATAATCGATAATATTTCAACCGGATAATAGCGTATTCAATAGAAAGGAAAAAGAACGAAGGGCGCCCACACAGTCACGCGCATGAACCAGCACTGCATGCTTCGTCAGTTCCCTGACAAAGGTCTCATTCTTCTTCATTTTTCAGAAAACAAGCCTGAAACAACATCTAAAGACTGTTGACATCTAGTGGAAGCCATAGGAACTGCAATCTGGGTCCTAACCCATTAGATACTCAATAGGCATTCAATTGAAAACCACCCACATCAAACAAATCCCACTTCCTGGATGGAGTTTTTGCCTGCCATTTCAGTTCTGTTATACTTACAAACATTATTTTAACAGTTTTGGAAACTTTAGAGTGTTTTCTATCCAAATCCACCAATTAGGGTTATGCATATCCTAGCTTCTGGGCCTGAGTAACAGGCAGTTTACTTTGGGCACGTCATTCATCTGAATTTTTGAATACTGCCCCCTGTCACTAAAAGTTAAATGTCTTGGAATGGCCTAGTCAAAGCCCAGACCTCGATCCAATTGAGAATCTGTGATATGATTTAAAGATTGCTTTACACCAGCGGAACCCATCCAACTTGAAGGAGCTGGAGCAGTTGTGCCTTGAAGAATGGGCAAAAATCCCAGTGGCTCGATTTGCCAAGCTAATAGAGACATACCCCAAGAGACTTGCAGCTGTCATTGCTGAAAAAGGTGGCTGTACAAAGTATTGACTTTGGGGGGTGAAAAGTTATGAATGCTCAAATTCAGTTTTTTTGTCTTATTTCTTTTTTGTTTCACAATAAAACAAATGTTGCATCTTCAAAGTGGTAGGCATGTTGTGTAAATCAAATGATACAAACCTCCCCCAAAATGTAATTTTATTTAAGTTTATTTTTAATACATGTGAAAATGTAAACTTTTTTGCTTTGTCAATATTGGGTATTGTGTGTAGATTGATGGGAAAAAAACTAATGTAATTAATGTTACAATAAGGCTGTAACATAACAAAATGTGGAAAAAGTCAAGGTGTCTGAATACTTTCCGAATGCACTGTACATGCCTTGATATGATCCTTCATCATGTGACCTCTGAGCTCAAGGCCACTTTTGGTGTTTGACTGAAGGCGCGCCTGATGACATCGGGTGAATGTATTTTGGAGATGGGTATAACGTATCTTCTAAAGACTTATACCAGTCTTTTAAGGCATTCATGTTTTAGAGCCTCCTATGGAGCTATAGTGGGCAAAAGCCAACTACATAATTCTAACCTAAACAGGTGAATTAAAGTTAGAGTAAATGTGTTTGGGGTATAATGTATTTTAGAATTTTAGGTTGTGAATTGGATTGTAATGTAATCTTTTTTTTATTTCTAAATGTATGTATTTTTATGTTTATGAAATCCTATGTCAGGGATTTATGAGAAATTATTAAATACACTTTAAAGAAACTAAACATTGAAATACAATGAAAAGATTGAAAAAGAAGATTTGCACTTCAGAGAATGTTGAATAAAATAATTGAGAACCTTTGAATGAGATGCCACGTTCTCCTGTTTCATAATTTATCCTGTGTTGCAGGAACTATTATCTGCTGCACCAGTCCCAAAACTGGGACCTTGTGCGCAATAGCTTGTGGATAGTATAGTGTTGGCTACTAAAATTAGTCAACTCTCTTTTTGAACCCAGTTGTTGTTTGAACAACTATTTCTAGTGATTTTGTGCTTTGGTGGAAGGTTCTGGTGATAAATCCATCTTTCTGGATTTAGTTGGGTGGCACCGGGCCAATTTTTCATGGAGAGCTCTCAGCTCTGTTTTGTAAGCAGTGCACTCATGATTTACGCTCTTATCTATTCAGCTGGGGGGGGTTTGGAGCCGGACACACGCTCTGTTGTAAGATAGACAGTTAAGTTTGAGTTGATTCAGATCTCTCTCTCCTTCCTATCTGTCCTCTCCGCTTCTCTCCTTGCTATTAGTTTACAATTCAGAACATGCCGAAAAGGAATGGGAAGAATATAAAATAAGAAACATGAAACCCACTCACCCTTGGCTCGCAGCCATGCTCTGGCCCATGTCGAACACATAGGCTTACTAGACCAATAGCAAGCAACACAGGGCTGGTGCTAGATCGAGGTCATCGCTTTTCTCTGCGATGGCTGGCATTGCTGTCCATGGACCTGAAACCGTTTCTTTTTTTTTAAGGACAATCTTTACTAATTTAGTTACAACACGTCCCTCTCACACACCCATTGTAATTATGCAGTACAAAGAAATGTGTGCACCGTTCACAACAGGCATTTTGCTTACAGCCATGAGTTAAATTAATTTTGGCCGCATTGATATTGTTACCTAATCTTGTCCTATGCTTGGCTACATTAGGAATTGTAATGTATTGTTAGTCAGCATAGACGCAAAAAATGTTCTTATAAAGTTTATTATTATTTATATTTTTTACATTTTTTTCAATTATTATTTTTCAGTCAGCACCTCCTTCTCAAAACAACTTCCCATGGCTATGGTTAGAAGGCAGTTGTTATTTGACCGGGGAAGGGATGTGCCATAGACAGAATGTTTTGGTGAGAATGGGAAGGTGTAATGGTAGTGGGTGGTTGCCAGGTTCTCTTGCAGTGGAGTTTGTTTGTTTGTTTTTCTCTCACCATATTCAGTGGGGTTGTGGTAGATTATAGATTATTATTCCACTTTGAAAGTAGATCAACTTGTAAACTCACTTTTGAGAAAATGTCTTTCAACGTTTTGGTACCACTATTGGAGTGCCCTGCTTGGTTTACAGTCATTCAGCATTGTTCACACCCTCTTAAGCCTTAGCCCTACCCATCTCTTTAAGGGTTGATCCGTGAGTTCGGTACTAACTTGCACGCTACTTCCAGACATCTAAGAGAGAGAACAGCTCACTAAACATTACTCACCCTAGCAGAGCTGGTTAGGCTGTTACAGTATGTTATCCAGAGTGTTGGTGACTGCAACTGTGCTGTCAGATTGTCAGTTTGTAAATTCAGAGCATTTTACATTCAGAGCGCACACTGGATGCTCTGGCCAATAAGTAAGGTTGTTCCAAAAGCTCTGACCTCACAACAGTCAAACACCCAAGCTAACTGGCTAATATTAGCTAGCTACTTCCAGACACATAACGAGAGAACACCCCACTCTGACCATTTTACTCCCCCTAGCAGAGCTTGTTAGGCAGTTTGCATGGTATCCAGAGCATTGGTGACAAACAGTGCTGCTGGCAACAATTCAATTTCGCTGTGTTGCCAACATTGACTGACACCGGACATATTCAACGGATGTTGAGCGTTCTAAAATTCGTCAGTTATTCTGCGCTCTGGCACACGAAGATGATAGCCTTTTGTTAAGATATGTAGCTAGCTAGGTAAACAATGAATCCAAACACATGATGTAACGTTAGTTAGCGAGTCAGCCAACTAACGTTAGCTAGCTAGCTAACAGTACACTAACTTGAAAGGAAAATACTTTGTCAAAATTAGAGTGGAGTCTTTTGTTAATAAGACATGTAGCTAGCTAGCTAAACAATGGACCATAATCACAATGAATCTGCAGGTAGCTAACCAACCAGGTTCTATGACTGCAACTAGACATGCAAATGTGTCTGAGATACAAAGAATAAGATCATACACATAACGTTAGCTAGCTAGCAATACACTTGAAATGAAATCAATTTGTCAAAATTAGAAAGGTGTAATATCTGAAAATGTAGCTAGCTTGACTATCTTACCCATGGTCTGAAATCAGTAGATAGCCAGAGTGAATTTACCAGCTAGTATGGCTATCAACAGTTGCAGTGATTTTTCTATTTAAATAGTTACTTGCATCGTGGAGTCTTAAGACATATAGCTAGCTAAACAATGACCAAAATCACAACTCATGACATTACTACCCTGCATGAATCTGCAGGTAGCTAACCAACTATGGCTATAACTAGTCAAGCAAATGTGTCTGAGATATGAAGAATAAGATCATACACAACGTTAGCTAACGTTAGCTGGCTGGGTCGCAAGCTAACTAACAGTACACTTGAAATGAAACCACTTTCTGTCAAAATTACAAATGTGTAATATCTGAATGTCGCTAGCTAGACTATCTTACCCGTATACTTCATGGTTGGACGCGTCTCCTGTCTGATGCCAAAAAACGCATTTTGATAAAATATTTTTTACGTTCAAACAGCTCTCCTGTGTAGTTGTGACTTGCGACATATGCCTAGTTTCCTGAATCGGGTCACATATTTGTGTGTCAACTTGCATTAAACTGTCACGTAAGATTGTAGAGAATACTGTAGGTTAGTGTGTGTATAGACAGAGTGACTCCTCCCAGTTCTCTAGACATAGCCTCAGGGGCAATATTAGGCCTCTCTCTCTTTCTTCTGCAGACTGATGGGCGGGATATTTGGGAAGCATTCAGCTGCAGCTCGGTACAGATGCAGCCTGGAGTGCCCAGCCCAGTCCAACCAAACACCGCACAGAATATCATGAAGGAAAATTCATGAAGCAAAAGGGAATGCTGCTAAGGGTTGAATATTAGAAGGGAGAGCAATAAAGAGAGACAGGGAGAGAGACACATCCTTAGTCTCATTGTGAGTGTTGAGATGGCATGAGATGAAGATAATTCCAGTGCCAACTACACAGGCCATCAGTAGCTTGGATTGCATCCAGACCCTACCTTCTCTCTCTGTTTCTCTTTCAACACCTCAGGCCTGGAGTGCCGTGCATGCAAAGCAGTTAGGAGATGTGTCAGAGAGGGGAGAGACAGTCAAAACAATGAGCCCTCAAAGACATCAAGAGCATACAGACTGATTAGGAAAGGAGAACAATGTGTGATGTAAAAATAATTAGATGGAATGAGGGTAACAACTTTTAGCAGCCTGCTAATTATGTAACGGAACATCTGATGAAGTGTAACCTCTACCCTAGCCCCCAGAGCTAGCAGCTAGCACTACTCTGGCACAGCTCGCCTGACACTCTTGACATTTTACTGGGAGGAATAAGAAATCAATTATTGTATGACCAATGACAGATCTGAGATCTGTAGGCCTCTATATATAATTCTAGCCTAATCAGAGAGACAGTGGAGACTTATGTGAGCTAGGGGTAATCATAGGTATACAGCCGTTGCCATTATGAGCAATGCACACATTTTTATTCATAACAAGCGTGCTTCAACAGTTGGTCATACTGCTTCTGTTGCAGAACCTGGAAAAAATCTAAAGTTTTCGTTTTTACAAATGCTCTTATGGATATGTTTTGAAGTTGTTGCACTTTTTGATCAGTTGGACACCCTTGAACTGTAGTAAGCATTCTGTGCTGCAATGGTGAATGATATAGTAGTGTTGATTGAAAGGTTTAAATTTACATTAGTGATACTCTCTGTTAACTGAACACTTTTATTCAGGGCTCTATTTTCATCTGGCGTTAAGGTGGCACTATTGTCTAATGCACACTTTGGCAATTTCTACTTGTCAATGCCAGCGCTCTGACATAAAACAGTAATTTATGTGGCTTGTGCTGAGCTAGAAGGGTGAAAATATTTGAGGTGTGTCCTTAAAAACGTGTGTTAATGTAGCAATTTCAAGCAGCGCTACTAGTAATATTTACCGTTTTCTTTCAATCGCTAGGACCCATTTCTCATTACTTAAGTAACTTTTTCAAAACTCTTCACACAGTGATCACAACAGCAGTATATGTGGGCTAAACTGTGGATCATTTTTCATTGCTTTGGCACAAAATTCATTCATTCAAATTTCATTAATTATTTTCTCAAACACAACCACCACCACCACAAACTCTATGTACCTACATGCCAATTTGCACATGTTTACATACTCGTTTCAAAACTGTAAACTTAAGTTCAAAACCTAACAACACAAAATTGAATAAAAACAGCAATTTGCTACATTTCTACAGCAATACCGTATTGAAATATATTCCAAATCTAAAAAATGAAATACTATCAAAACAATTAGACCAACCACAGCTGATTCCCATTGTAGCTTAACACCTACCCAGGTGTTAGTCTTTCAATTTCATTACCATTTACACAAAAGGGGACATTTTAGGAATAATGCTTTGCTGTAATGTAAACATGGACCCATCCAGAGATAGAGAAGTGGCTGACAGAGGAAGAATAGTGGCTGGGAGAGGGAGAGGAGTACGTATGCGTGGTGGAAGAAGACTGAGAGGAAGATCAAGAGCTGTAGTCTCAGATGAGATTAGGGCTACTATAATTGATCATGAAATAAATCATGGTCTATCAATGAGAGGGGCTGGTCTGAGAGTGCAGCCACATCTGCCACGCTCAGTGGCATCTTTTGTGAGAAATTTATGGCAAAACAACAGGTAAGATGTGCATTCTGCAAGGGCATCTGAGTGAAATGCACATTACAGTAGTAAATTGAGCAAAGCCTCCAAACCCACTTGTGTGTAATTGTTTTTGTATTTCTGCTTAGGACCCAATGGTTATCTCCCACAGGCGGAGAGGTAGGATTTTTCACTCCTGTGCAGGGAACTGCAATCGTTGATATGGTCATCAGAAACCATGGCACAAAACTCAGATTTGGGACAGAGTGTTGGCAGATAACATTTGGAAATATTCACAATATAAGCATAATTATTTCTAGAGTCCTGAAACAACATCAAGTCAGGAAGAAACAGTTGTACACTGTCCCCTTTGAGAGGAACTCTGAAAGAGTCAAGCAACTCAGGAACCAATATGTCCAGGTAAGATAACTATAAAATACAGAACTGGTTTTGAACAAAACCAAACAGGGCAGAGGCACACAATGGCATGTTTTCAGGTATAATGTAAACTACCGTAATAGCCTAACTCTTATGATGCCTTGTGGATTTATTAGAGAGTCATGGAGATTGAAGCCTGGCAAACACCCCACATATTCATCTTTGTGGATGAGGCTGGTTTCAACTTGGCCAAAACACGGCGGCGAGGAAGGAATGTGATTGGGAAAACTGCCACAGTGGTTGTCTCGGGCCAGAGGGGTGCCAACATCACAATGTGTACAGCAATGGATTGCTGTTACACAAACCTCTAATTGGGCCATAAACACCGAGCGTCCCGTTTCATTCATGGATTACCTCTATGGAAGGGTTGTGCCAGGTGAGGAAAGGGTTGCAGTGAGGCGAAATTGGCCAACGTTTGTAATTGTATGGAACAATGTGGCATTTGACCACTCCCATGCAGTCACAGAGTGGTTTGCAGCCCAACCCAGGATTGTGTTACTTTTCCTCCCACCTTACTCTCCCTTCCTCAACCCCATAGAGGAATTATTTTCCTCATGGAGTTGGAAGGTTTATGACCACCATCCACATGATCAAATGTCTCTCCTGGATGCAAGGAATGCTGGATGCCTGGACATATCTGCAGAAGATTGCCAGGGATGGACCAGGCATGCCAAAACATTATTTCCTAGGTTTATTGCCCAAGATGACATAAGATGTGATGTTGATGAGAACCTGTGGCCAACTGCAGAAGACAGGGTTGACTAGCATTGCTTCTCTATTGGTAGATGGTGTGTGTTTATACAAATTATTGTATTTTGGAATCACTCTGCCAAAAAAATTACAAAAGCATATTGCATCATGTCTGATTCATTCCTGTAACCTATAGTGCAGTGAATTCTAAACGGTGAAGATTTTATGTTTTTTTTAGGTCATTGTTTTATGAGTGACAAAGTGTGCTTGTTGGGTGATAACCTTGCTAGTGTTATGAAAGAATGAGATGATTTGAGACATGTATGAAGCGTTTTGGTAGTTTGAGTGCATTTTGGATGTGAAATTAACTGTGGTGCCAAGCTGAAAGTTGGTTAGGAGAACTGTCTGAACAGTTTTGAAGAAGTGACCTAAGTATTGAGAAATGGGTCTTAGCGATTGTAAAATAAACTACCACTCACAAAATGCTGGTCTTAGCAGTAATGCAATTGGTTTTGGCATCGATTTGGCCAGCAGAGGCACAGTAGCCTGTAACAAATGTTTTAATATAATAACACTAGCAGCAAAACAGTCAAAAGACATTCCTGTTTTTTTTCTTATATTGGATGCTATTTTTAAAGCTTCTGTGAAAAGTTTGGACTCATTAGGCCTGCAGTATGTGCAATTCCCTATGAATTAAAGGTGTCAGTGACTGTATGAAGTCTGTTTAGAAACATCAAGTTATTACAATAGACTGCATCTTCCACTTTCATCTGTTGGACCTAACTGTCAAATCGTGGGCTGTTTGCGTGTCCGTGTGTTTACCTTTCACATGGCAAAGTCACTAACAGGCCGTATCAATGGTGATGATAGGCTAGCGTTTGGGCAATGTCAAATTTTGTAAATGCGACTGCAATGTATATAGATGAATATTCCATGTTGAAGCCCCCCCACAAATAAAAACTAGATGAGACCTATTGTATGCTATTTATCTCTAATAAACTACACTGCTCAAAAAAATAAAGGGAACACTTAACTTGCTTTTCAAAAGGTTTTGAAGAAAATAAAATGTCAAATCAAGTTAAAAACTTCTCTGGGTTTTCATTTATCTTACATACGGGTTTTCATTTATCTTACATACGGTGTATTAAATGCAGTCAGAAGCCTTATCCCTGTCACGTACGGTCTGTCTGTCTGTCGGTCTGTCTATCTGTATGTCTGTCTGTCTGTCTGTCATGCTCTCTCTCTCTCTCTCTCATGCTCTCTCTTTACATAAGAACCAATGTTTGTATTTGTCTAATTGTTAAAGCTATACTTTGGGAAACTGGCAATGATGTCCTTTATCTATTTGAATGCTAGCAGATGCCCATAGACTTCCAGTCATTGCGCTAACATTAGTTAGCATAGACTAGTGAAACTGCCTCTAATTTCCTTCATATTCGACACAGACATAAAAATGGTATCCATAAGTTCATCAGCTCTGGAGATGTCAAAAATATCCTTTTCATGGGATGTATGTGTGTAATGCATGGAAGGGCAGTCCCCAGAAATATTGTTGGCCCAGAGATATACGATTAACAGATGTAACAGTCACATCCGGTCGCATACAAGGGTATATGTATTAAACATCCACATATATGTTTTAACCCTATCCCAAACCCCATTATATCGCTCTACAAATAATCACTGTTCATTTACGATCCTGTGTACATGGTTGCGGGTTTCTTTGGCTGTCTAATTGTTAAGAGGATGCCTGCTTTTGGGGGCTACAGGATGGTGTTGTATGCAACAGTATTAATGACAATACATTTTGGGATATAAACCAAGCAGATGAAAGCACTAACTGGGACCTGACATCCATTCTGACAAAAGTTCACATACAGGGCATGTGTATTAATCATCCTCATATACATTTGAACGCTTATACCTTTTCATCCCTCTCTCTACAAAATAATTATTTTTGCATTTTATCTCTGTGAAATACAGGGGTTGTTGGCATAATTAATGACTGACTGATTAATGAGCTCCTCAACAACTAATTTTACCCCCTTTTAAAAAGAAAAACATTTTAGACCCAGAGTAACACAACTCCGAGAGACACACTTCTCCCTTAAGAGCAGAAATTACCACTACATCCAAAGGGAATCCTTTTAAAAGTGAGTTGAAAATTAAAAGTGAGTTGAATATTCAATATTATATTATTTAAGATGACTATGTATTGAGTTATTTTAAATCAAGGTTATTTATCTATTGAGCATGACCAATTATGATCAAACTATGAAGTCATGTCTATGTGTGTGTGAGAGTGATGTAAATAGTGTAATATTACTCTATTTATCTCTCTATCCCTCCTCTTTCTAGTACCTCAATGTTTACAATGTTTTAAATATCTATCAATGTTTCAACAGCCCTGAAAGACAATGACATCCACTTTTCTGGGAATTACTAATATATTGTTTTATATATAGTGTTAGACATCTGTGATAGGTTTACATTATGTAATAGATCATCTGTAATTATTGCTGGTTACCCTGAGTGTTATTTCTCTCTCTCTCTGAATTGTATTCAATTCAATGGGGCTTTATTGGCGTGGGAAACTTTTTTACATTGCCAAAACAAGTGAAATAAACAAAAGTGAGAAGACACAAAACAACAAACAAAAACTATTAGAAATTAACAGTAAACATTGCACTCACAAAGGTTTCAAAATGATAGACATGTCAAGTGTTATATTTTTCAGCTATTTACAGTGTTTTAGCAATGTGCAAATAGTTCTACTACGAATAGTAGGGGAAGATAAACAGTCAGAATATTGGTGGTATTTACAATGTTTGTGCTCCAGTGGTTGCCCTTTTCTCGTGGCAACAGGCCATACATCTTGCTGTTGTGATTGCACACTGCGATATTTCGCCTAACAGATATGGGACTTTATTAACGTAGATTTATTTTCAAATACTTTCTGGGTCTGTGTGATCTGTGGGAAATATGAGTCTCTACATTTGGTTAGGAAGTGCAGCTCAGTTTCCACTTTTTCCTTTCTCATAATTTGGTTGGGTCTAATTGTGTCACTGTCCTGGGGCTCTGTGGTTCTGTTTGGGTTTGAGTCCCAGAACTAGCTGGCTCAGGGGATTCTTCTCTGGGTTAATTTCTCTGTGGGTGCGAGCTTTTTGTGGGGGAATGTGTGGCCATCGCTTCCTTTTAGGTGGTTGCAGAATTTAACTTGTGTCAATTCTGCTCTGCATGCATTGTTTGGGGTTTTTCGTTTTACACAACGTACGGTATTTTTTTGCAGAATTCCCTATGCAGAGTCTCAATTGACTGTTTGTCACATTTTGGGAATTCTTGGTTGATGAGTGGGCCCCTTGACCTCTCAACCATAGAGCGCAATGGGTTCTATAAGTGACTGATGTATTTTTGCCAAATCCTAATTGTGATGTGGAGTTATGTTCCTTTTGATGGTGTTGAAGTCCCTTCTTGCCTTGTCTGTTAGATCATTCACAGCCTTGTGGAAGTTACCTGTTCTGTGGATGTTTAGGTAGAGGTAGGTATAAATATTGTTGTGCTTTAGGGCAAAAGTGTCTACATATAATTTGTTGTCCTGGTGTCACGACTTCCGGTGAAGTCGGTCCCTCTCCTTGTTCGGGCACCGTTTGGCGGTCGACGTCACCGGCCTTCTAGCCATCTGTCACGGTTGTCGTAGGATAAAGTGGACCAAGACGCAGCGGGGAAATGTGCAATCATCTTCTTTTATTTAAACGGACAAAGAAGGTAAACCAAAATAAATACGTACACAAAAAAACACAACGACAAAATAACAGGCCGGTAAGGCACAGAGCTATACACAGCACAATCTCCCACAAATACTAAAACAAACACATACCTAATTTATAGAACCCTCAATCAGAGGCAACGAGAAAACACCTGCCTCCAATTGAGGGTTCAACCCCCAAATCAATAAACATAGAAATACAAATAACTAGACTGAACATAGAAATACATAAACATAGAACAGTGCCCAAAACCCGGAATACTAAATCAAACACCCTACAACTAACACAACCAGCCCGAACCACATAAAACAAATACCCCATGCCACGTCCTGATCAAACTACAATAACAAATAACCCCTATTACTGGTCAGGACGTGACAGTACCCCCCCCCCCCCCCAAAAGGTGCAGACCCCGGATGCACCTCACACAAATAAACTAATTAGCTCCAAAACAAAATAATTCCCCTAAACTAATGGGAGGGACAGGAGGGTGGATGCCGTCAGCGACGGCTCCTGTGCTACACCCCCCCTCCCCAACCAACCTATACTGGAGGTGGCTCAGGCTCAGGTCTATTTCCCCCACCCAACCTGTCCACCCTTGCTGAATGCTCAGGGCTGTAGAGCGTCTCTGGGAGCTCCGGACCGCAGGCAGACTCACTCGGCTCCGGACCGCAGGCAGACTCACTCGGTTCCGGACTAAACACTGTTGCCGGACACTCTGGACGAGGTACTGTTGCCGGACACTCTGGACGAGGTACTGTTGCCGGACACTCTGGACGAGGTACTGTTGCCGGACACTCTGGACGAGGTACTGTTGCCGGACACTCTGGACGAGGTACTGTTGCCGGACACTCTGGACGAGGTACTGTTGCCGGACACTCTGGACGAGGTACTGTTGCTGGATACTCAGGACTGGGCTGACGCACTGGAAGCCTGATGCGTGGGGCTAGTAGTGGAGGTACCAGCCTGGGGACACGCACCTCAGGGCTAGTGTGGGGAGCAGGAACCGGCCGAGTTGGACTGGGCTGACGCACTGGAAGCCTGATGCGTGGTGCTGGTACTGGATGTGCCAGTTTGGGGACACGCACCTCAGGGCTAGTGCGAGGAGCGGGAACAGGACGTACTGGACTGGGCTGATGCACTGGAAGCCTAGTGCCTGGTGCTGGTACTGGAGGTATCAGACTGGAGGCTTGCACTTCAAGGCTCGTGCGAGGAGCGGGAACAGGACATACTGGACTGGGCTGATGGTACTGGAAGCCTATTGCGTGGTGCTGGTACTGGATATACTGGGCCGTGGAGACGCACTGGCGGTCTCGATCGCACCTCCTGCACAACCCGTCCTGGCTGGATGGAACTAGTAGCCCTGCATAAGCGAAGTGCTGGCACAGGGCGAACTGGGCTGTGCAGGGGCCTGAGCGAAATCGTGCACACTTCCGCATACTCTGGCACTCTCTTCTCCACCTGCTTCCCATAAAAAGCACGGGAGCTGGCTTATGTCTACTGCCTGGCCTAGCCAAACTACCCGTGTGCCCCCCCCAAAAAATTATTGGGGGTGCCTCTCCGGCTTAAACGCCAGTTGTGTTCCCCTGTAGCGTTCCCGGTCTTCACTCCACTTTCGCCGTTCCTCCCTCTCTATTTCCACCTGTCTCCATGGGAGGTGATCCTTTCCAGCCTGGATCTCCTCCCATGTGTAGGAGCCTTTTCCCTCCAAGATTTCCTCCCAAGTCCATTTCTCCCAATAGTCCATATAATTTTCCAGTTGCTCCTTACCCCGCTGCTTGGTCCTTGTTTGGTGGGAGATTCTGTCACGGTTGTCGTAGGGTAAAGTGGACCAAGACGCAGCGGGGAAATGTGCACTCATGTTCTTTTATTTAAAAGGACAAAGAAGGTAAACCAAAATAAATACGTACACAAAAAAACACAACGACAAAATAACAGGCCGGTAAGGCACAGAGCTATACACAGCACAATCTCCCACAAATACTAAAACAAACACATACCTAATTTATAGAACCCTCAATCAGAGGCAACGAGAAAACACCTGCCTCCAATTGAGGGTTCAACCCCCAATTAAATAAACATAGAAATACAAATAACTAGACTGAACATAGAAATACATAAACATAGAACAGTGCACAAAAACCCAGAATACTAAATCAAACACCCTACAACTAACACAACCAGCCCGAACCACATAAAACAAATACCCCCTGCCACGCCCTGACCAAACTACAATAACAAATAACCCCTATTACTGGTCAGGACGTGATACCATCGCCGATCCACTTTTCATTTTCCATTTGTTTTGTCTTTGTTTTACACACCTGATTTCACCTCCCCAATTACTTGTTCATTATTTAACCCTCTGTTCCCCCATGTTTTTTTGTGAGTGATTGTTTGTATGTTATACGGTCCATTGTGTGGGCTTGCTTTATTGTGTTGTATTTGCCTATTTTAAGTAAATTACGTTTATTTACTCATATCTGCTGTCCTGCACCTGACTCCTCTACAAAAGCTACACAAAGACCTCATTACACCTGGCATATTTTAGTTGTCTGGACAATTTTTGGAGCACTGTTATTTTTGTCTTACTGAGTGTCACACACTGATCTGTTCCACCTGTCTTGTGCTTCTCTCCACCCTCCCATTTTCCCCATTATCCCCTGTGTATTTATACCTGCATTTTCTGTTTGTATGTTGCCAGTTCGTTTTGTTTTGTCAGGTCTTATCAGCGTGTTTCCCGTTTCTCCTGTTCTTGTTTTCTAGTCTTTTCGGTCTTCCCTGAGCCTGCCTGCCGTTCTGTCTCTTTTTGACTCTGTCTTGGATTATGAACCTTTGCCTGCCCTCGACCTGCCTTTTGCCTGTCCCTTTGTAATAATAAATATTCTGAGAATTGAACTTTCCGCCTCCAGTGTCTGCATCTGGGTCATGTCCTTAGTCGTGATAGTATGAACTGGCCATGACTGACCTAGCAGACTCAGACCATCTTCGCAACGCTGTCTCCTCCCAAGGAGCCACCATTGGAAGACACGAGGAGCTACTTCAAAACCTTATGAAAGGACTCCAGACCTTGGCAGAATGCCGTGATCACGCTTTCAATGCATTGCTGGAGCAATTCCACGGATTATCTATGAGGCAGCAAGCCACTACAATAACCCCCCCAGACTCTCAGTAACCCTGCTACCAGCGGCGTTTCTCCCCAGTCTACCCCGTCTTCCCGTGAACCCCACTTACCTACTCCGGAACGCTACGCTGGAGATCCAGGAACCTGCTGGGCATTTATCTCCCAGTGCTCCCTCATCTTCGAGCTGCAGCCCTCTTAGTTTCTCTCGGATCACTCGAAGATAGCGTACCTGATAACGCTGATGTCCGGGAGGGCACTCGCCTGGGCAACGGCAGTGTGGGAGCAACAATCCACCGTTTGCCTCCGTCTGGAGGTTGTGGTGGAGGTTAGAAAGGTGTTTGACTCTCCATTGTCCGGGAGAGAGGCTGCTTGGAATCTACTTCAACTGTGTCAAGACTCCCATAGTGTGGCAGACTACACAGTGGCTTATCGCACTTTTGCCGCCGAGAGTGCCTGGAACCCAGAGTCTCTGTTCGACATGTTCCTTCATGGATTATTGGAGTTAGTGTCCCAACTCGACGCTAGCGTGTCACCTCGACAAAAGCCAGTGAAATTGCAGGGCACCAAATTCAAAACAACAGAAATCTCATAATAAAAATTCCTCAAACATACAAGTATTATACACCATTTTAAAGATAAACTTCTTGTTAATCCAGCCACAGTGTCTGATTTCAAAAAGGCTGCGAAAGCATACCATACGATTATGTTAGGTCAGCGCCTAGTCACAAAAAAACATACAGCCATTTTCCAGCCAAAGAGAGGAGTCACAAAAATTAGAAATAGAGATAAAATTAATCACTAACCTTTGATGATCTTCATCAGATGGCACTCATGTTACACAATACATGTATGTTTTGTTCGATAAAGTTCATATTAATATCCAAAAATCTCAGTTTATATTGACGCGTTATGTTCAGTAATGTTTTGCCAACAAAACATCCAGTGCTTTTGCCACATCAATTTACAGAAATACTCATCATAAACTTTGATGAAAGATACAAGTGTTATGCATAGGATTGTAGATAAAATTCTCTTTAATGCAACCACTCTGTCAGATTTCAAAAAAGCTTTACGGTGAAAACACACCATGCGATAATCTGAGTACAGCGCTCAGCCACCAAAACAAGCCATACAGATACCCGCCATGTTGTGGATGATCTTCATCGGAATGCACTCCCAGGTATCCCAGTTCCACAATAAATGTTTGTTTTGTTCGATAAAGTTCATCTTTATGTCCAAATACCTCCTTTTTGTGTGCGTGTTTAGTTCACTATTCCAAATGCACAAGGTGCGGGCACTAAGTCCAGACGAAAAGTCAAAAAAGTTCCATTACAGTTCGTAGAAACATGTAAAACGATGTATATAATCGATCTTTATGATGTTTTTTATCATAAATCTAAAATAATATTCCAACCGGACAATTCCTTTGTCTTTAGAAACGAAAGGGAATGGAGCTCGCGCTCACGGCCGCACGCGATCAACAACTAAAGGCTTTCAGCTGAGGCAGTTACTGTGACTGGTCTTATTCGCTCCCCTTTCACAATAGAAGCCTGAAACAACGTTCTAAAGACTGTTGACATCTAGTGGAAGCCTTAGGAAGTGCAGTCTGATCAAATTTACACTGTATATTGGATAGGCAATCACTTGAAAAACTACAAACCTCAGATTTCCCATTTCCTGGTTGGATTTTTCTCAGGTTTTTGCCTGCCATATGAGTTCTGTTATACTCACAGACATCATTCAGACAGTTTTAGAAACTTCAGAGTATTTTCTATGCAAATCTACTGATAATATGCATAACCTAGCTTCTGGGCCTGAGGAGCAGGCAGTTTACTCTGGGCATGCTTTTCATCCAAACCTCCGAATGCTGCCCCCTATCCTAGTGAGGTTAAAGACGAGCTCGCAGCCAGGGAGCTTCCCAGGGACCTCGACTCTATCATAGCCTTGAACATACAGATCAGTAAGTGGTTGTGAGAATGTAGGAGGGAGAGGAGGTCTGTTTCTGGTCACACTCGCTCGTCCACGGCTCCCACCTCGCCTCAGAGGAATCCTGGAAGTCTCCTGCTGACTGAGCACCAAGGACTGTCTGTCTTGTGGAACTACAAGAGTTACATATCTAACAGTCCATTAAAATACCAGGCTCATAAAATCTAATTGTATTGGTCACATGGTAAGCAGATGTTAATGTGAGTGTAGCGAAATGCTTGTGCCTCTAGTTCTGACAGTGCAGTATTATCTAACAAAATCACAATGATTACCTTATTCACACAAATGCTAAAGGGATGACTAAGAATATGTACAGTTGAAGTTGGAAGTTTACATACACTTAGGTTGGAGTCATTAAATCTCGTTTTTCAACAACTCCACAAATTTCTATAGTTTTGGGAAGTCGGTTAGGACATCTACTTTGTGCATGACACAAGTCATTTGTCCAACAATTGTTTACAGACTGATTATTTCTCTTATAATTCACTGTATCATAATTCAAGTGGGTCAGAAGTTTACATAGACTAAGTTGACTGTGCCTTTAAACAGCTTGGAAAATTCCAGAAAATTATGTCATGGCTTTTGAAGATTCTGATAGGCTAACTGACATAATTTGAGTCAATTGGAGGTGTACCTGTGCACGTATTTCAAGGCCTACCTTCAAACTCAGTGCCTCTTTGCTTGACATCATGGGAAAATCAAAACAAATCAGCCAAGAACTTAAAAAAAAATTGTAGACCTCCAAGTCTGGTTCATCCTTGGGAGAAATTTCTAAATGCCTGAAGGTACCACGTTCATCTGTACAAACAATAGTACGCAAGTATAAACACCATGGGATCACGCAGCCATCATACCACTCAGGAAGGAGACACCTTCTGTCTCCTAGAGATGAACTTACTTTGGTGCGAAAAGTACAAATCAATCCCAGAACAACAGCAAAGGACCTTGTGAAGATGCTGGAGGAAACAGGTACAAAACTATCTATATCCACAGTAAAACGAGTCTTATATCGACATAACCTGAAAGGCCGCTCAGCAAGGAAGAAGCCACTGCTCCAAAACCGGCATAAAAAAAACAGACTACTGCTTGCAACTGCACATGGCGACAAAGATCGTACTGTTTGGAAAAATGTCCTCTGTTCTGATGAAACAAAAACAGAGCTGTTTGGCCATAATGACCATCGTTATGTTTGGAGGAAAAAGGGGGAGGATTGCAAGCCGAAGAACACCATCCAAATCGTGAGGCATGGGGTGGCAGCATCGTGTTGTGGGGGTGCTTTGCTGTAGGAGGGACTGGTGCACATCACAAAATAGATGGCATCATGAGGGAGAGAATTTATGTGGATATATTGAAGCAACATCTCAAGACATCAGTCAGGAAGTTAAAGCTTGGTAGCGAACGGGTCTTCCAAATTAACAATGACTCCAAGCATACTTCCAAAGTTGTGAGGCCTACAAACCTGACTCAGTTACACCAGCTCTGTCAGGAGGAATGGGCCAAAATTCACCCAACTTATTGTGGGAAGCTTGTGGATATCTACCCAAAGCGTTTGACACAAGTTAAGCAATTTAAAGGCAATGCTACCAAGCACTATTTGAGTGTATGTAAACTGCTGACACACTGGAATTGTGATGAAAGAAATAAAAGCTGAAATAAATAATTCTCTCTACTATTATTCTGACATTTCACATTCTTAAAATGAAGTGGTGATCCTTACTGACCTAAGACAGGGAATTTTTAAGCTGAAGACTGAAGCTGTTTTTCAGTCTCTTGGTCCCAGCTTTGATGCACGTGTACTGACCTCACATTCGTGGATGATAACAGGATGAACAGGCAGTGGCTCAGGTGGTTGTTGTCCTTGCTGATGTTTTTGGCCTTCTTGTGACATCGGGTGCTTTAGGTGTCTTGGAGGGCAGGTAGTTTGCCCCCGGTGATGCGTTGTGCAGACTGCACTACCCTCTGGAGAGCCTTGTGGGAGCGGAGCAGTTACCATACCAGGCGGTGATACAGCCCGAGAAGATGCTCTCGATTGTGCCTCTGTAAAAGTTTGTGAGTGTTTTAGGTGGAAAGTCAAATTTCTTCAGCCCCCTGAGGTTAAAGAGGCGCTGTTGCGCCTTCTTTACCACGCTTTCTGTGTGGGTGGACCATTTCAGTTTGTCTGTGATGTGTATGTCAAAGAACTTATTAATATTTTCCACCTTCTCCACTACTGTCTCGTCGATGTGGATGGGGGGGTGCTCCCTCTGCTCTTTCCTGAAGTCCACGATCATCTCCTTTGTTTTGTTGACGTTGAGTAAGAGGTTATTTTCCTGACATCACACTCTGAGGGCCTCACCTCCTCTTTGTAGGCCGTCTTGTCATACACACGGTCTGCCATCTGCCTGGTACAGTTGAAACCGGGATTCATCCGTGAAGAGCACACTTCTCCAGCATACCCATGGCCATCAAAAGTGAGCACTGAAGTTGGTTATGACACCGAACTGCAGTCAGGTCAAGACCCTGGTGAGGCACTTACATTTACGCCCTTAGACATCTCCAATTGATTTGAGAGCAACATGACAGGTGGTATTTGGGGTCTGCACAAATGTAAAAAAGGTTTTTGGGAGCGTTATATATTGCAGTTTTATTCGGAGACATTTTTCTATGTTGTAGCCTGATACTTCCGATATCACAGTCATCACATGTGTATCACTATGTAACAATTCCATGGTTTTCAGTTTTTTCTGTGGTTTATCTCTCAAGGTTTTGTCTTGCTTGTAGTGTTCACAGCACAGCGTGTTCCCTGATTTGAAAAACCTTTGGTTTACTTGTAGTTAGGCAATTTCTGGCCTACACGGAAATAACTTTTCCCACAAAACTTGTGGAAACTCAAACTCAGGACTCCTGGAAGGGTCACAAGTTCACTACACAGCAGTTCAACAAGTTCACTACATCACATCTGTTTGAAGTGTTCAAAAGTACAAACTCAGGCCTCCCCAGAAATAACTTTTTACTTCAAACACAATTACCTTCAAAAACAATTTAGGAGTTCAACAAGTTCACTACAAATGAGATCACTACCAAATTCACTAATTAGATACTACTACGAAAAGGAGTGCAGCTAGTTTTCAGTCTTTCCAGCTTCAGTTTGAAGTGGTTGTGTTAGCTGTGTTGTTGGCTAGCTCCTCTTAACAACAGTGTCCTGAAGAGTGAGCACATTTTCAAATTCCAGGTGATATTGTGCCTCATTAGCTCATTGTTATGGATGTTTCCAGATAAATGTCACTAGAAAACAGCTTAACCTGTCTGGGATAGGGGGCATTATTTTCACGGCCGGATAAAAAAACGTACCCAATTTAAACTGGTTACTACTCTTGCCCAGAAGCGAGAATATGCATATTATTAGTATATTTGGATAGAAAGCACTCTAAAGTTTCTAAAACTGTTTGAATGGTGTCTGTGAGTATAACAGAACTCATATGGCAGGCAAAAACCTGAGAAGATTCTATACAGGAAGTGCCCTGTATGACAATTTGTTCTCCTTCTAGGGCATCTCTATCAAAAGTACAGCATCTCTGCTGTAACGTGACATTTTCTAAGGCTTTCATTGGCTCTCAGAAGGCGCCAGAAAGTGGAATGAGAGCTCTCCAGTCTCTGGGCGAAAAACAGCAGGAGTTTTTGTGAGTGGTACTGCTGAGAACAATGACACTAGTGCGCGCAGGCACAAGACGACTCCATGTTTTTCTTTCAGTGTTTGAATGAATACAACGTCGCCCGATTGGAATATTATCGCTATTTTACGAGAAAAATAGCACAAAAATTGATTTTAAACAGCGTTTGACATGCTTCGAAGTACGGTAATGGAATATTTTGAAATGTTTTGTCACAAAATGCGCCCGCGCGTCACCCTTCGGATAGTGACCTCAACGCATGAACAAAACGGAGCTATTTCAATATAACTATGGATTATTTCGAACCAAAACAACATTTGTTGTTGAAGTAGAAGTCCTGGGAGTGCATTCTGATGAAGAACAGCAAAGGTAATCCAATTTTTCTTATAGTAAATCTGAGTTTGGTGAGGGCCAAACTTGGTGGGTGTCAAATTAGCTAGCAATGATGGCCGGGCTATGTACTCAGAATATTGCAAAATGTGCTTTCACCGAAAAGCTATTTTAAATCCGACACCGCGATTGCATAAAGGAGTTCTATATCTATAATTCTTAAAATAATTATGTTTTTTGTCAATGTTTATCGTGAGTAATTTAGTAAATTCACCGGAAGTTTTCGGTGGGTATGCTAGTTCTGAACGTCACATGCTAATGTAAAAAGCTGGTTTTTGATATAAATATGAACTTGATTGAACAAAACATGCATGTATTGTATAGCATAATGTCCTAGGAGTGTCATCTGATGAAGATCATCAAAGGTTAGTGCTGCATTTAGCTGTGGTTTTGGTTTTTGTGACATTATATGCTAGGTGTCTTCACTGACATTTTCAACATGTCCCTGATTAAGTCTGGAAAACCAACATGTTTCGTGCAGACCACCATAGTCCCTGTGCCCAAGAACACAAAGGCAACCTGCCTAAACGCCTGTAGCCATGAAGTGCTTTGAACGGTTGGTAATGGCTCACATCAACACCATTATCCCAGAAACTCTAGACCCACTCCAATTCGCATACTGCCCAAACAGATCCACAGATCCACACACTGCCCTTTCCCACCTGGACAAAAGGAACACTTACGTGAGAATGCTATTCATTGACTACAGCTCAGCGTTCAACACCATAGTACCCTCAAAGCTCATCACTAAGCTTAGGATCCTGGGACTAAACACATCCCTCTTTATTAACTGGATCCTGAACTTCCTGGCGGGCCGCCCCCAGGTGGTGAGTGTAGGTAGCAACACATCTGCCACACTGATCCTCAACACTGGAGCTCCCCAGGGTGCTCAGTCCCCTCCTGTACTCCCTGTTCACCACGTCTGCATGGCCAGGCACGACTCCAACACCATCATTAAGATTGCAGATGACACAATAGTGGTAGGCCTGATCACAGACAATGACGAGAGAGCCTATAGGAAGGTCAGAGACCTGGCAGTGTGGTGCCAGAATAACAACCTATCCCTCAACGTAACCAAGACTAAGGAGATTATTGTGGACTACAGGAAAAGGAGGACCGATCATGCCCCCATTCTCATCGATGGGGCTGTAGTGGAGCAGGTTGAGAGCTTCAAGTTCCTTGGTGCCCACATCAACAACAAACTACAATGGTCCAAACACACCAAGACAGTCGTGAAGAGGGCACGACAAAGCCTATTCCCCCTCATGAAACTAAAAAGATTTGGCATGGGTCCTGAGATCCTCAAAAGGTTCTACAGCTGTAACATCGAGAGCATCCTGACTGGTTGAATCACTGCCTGGTACGGCAACTGCTCGGCCTCTGACCGCAAGGCACTACAGAGGGTAGTGGGTATGGGCCACTACATCACTGGGGCTAAGCTGCCTGCCATCCAGGACCTCTACACCAGGCGGTGTCAGAGGAAGGCCCTAAAAATTGTCAAAGACCCCAGCCACCCCCGTCATAGACTATTCTCTCTACTACCGGAGTGGCAAGCGGTACCGGAGTGCCAAGTCTAGGACAAAAGTCTTCTCAACAGTTTTTACCCCCAAGCCATAAGACTCCTGAACAGGTAATCAAATGGCTACCCGGACTAGTTACATTGTGTGCCCCCCAAACCCTCTTTTTATGCTGATGCTACTCTCTGTTTATCATATATGCATAGTCACTTTAACTATACATTCATGTACATACTACCTCAATTGGGCCGACCAACCAGTGCTCCCGCACAGTGGCTAAGCAGGCAATCTGCATTGTGTCCCACCCACCACCCCAACCCCTCTTTTATGTTATTGCTACTCTCTGTTCATCATATGCATAGTCACTTTAACCATATCTACATGTACATACTACCTCAATCAGCCTGACTAACCGGTGTCGGTATGTAGCCTCGCTACTTTTATAGCCTCGCTACTGTATATAGCCTGTCTTTTTACTGTTGTTTTTTTTACTCATGCTGCCAAACATACCCTCGTAAACCTGACCATACTACCGATCCTTCACTTCGGCAATGTCATCTATAAAATAGCCTCCAACACTCTACTCAACAAATTGGATGCAGTCTATCACAGTGCCATCCGTTTTGTCACATAAGCCCCATACACTACCCGCCACTGTGACCTGTACACTCTCGTTGATTGGCCCTCGCTTCATACTCGTCGCCAAACCCACTGGCTACAGGTTATCTAAAAGTCTCTGCTAGGTAAAGCCCCGCCTTATCTCAGCTCACTGGTCACCATAGCAGCACCCACTCGTAGCACGGGCTCCAGCAGGTATATCTCACTGATCACCCCCAAAGCCAATTCCTCCTTTGGTTGCCTTTCCTTCCAGTTCTCTGCTGCCGATGACTGGAACGAACTGCAAAAAATCACTGAAGGTGGAGACTCATATCTACCCCACTAGCTTTAAGCACCAGCTGTCAGAGCAGCTCACAGATCACTGCACCTGTACATAGCCCATCTGTAAACAGCCCATCTATCTACCCCATCCCCATACTGTGTTTATTTATTTATCTTGCTCCTTTGCACCCCAGTATCTCTACTTGTACATTCATCTTCTGCACATCTACCATTCCAGTGTTTAATTGCTATATTGTAATTACTTCGCCACCATGGCCTATTTATTGCCTTAACTTACCTCATTTGCACTCTCTGTATATAGACATTTTGTTATCTTTTGTTCTACTGTATTATTGACTGTATGTTTCGTTTATTCCATGTGTAACGCTGTGTTGTTGTATATGTCGAATTGCTATGCTTTATCTTGGCCAGGTCGCAGTTGCAAATGAGAACTTGTTCTCGACTAGCCTACCTGGTTAACCTCTCTAGGGGGTGTGGGATGGTAGTGTCCCACCTGGCCAACATCCAGTGAAATTGCAGAGCGCCAAATTCAAAAACAGAAATACTCATTATAAAAATTCATAAAACATACAAGTGTTATACATCGGCTTAAAGATTAACTTCTTTTTAATCCAACCACGGTGTTAGATTTCAAAAAGGCTTTACAGCAAAAGCATTCCATGAAACTATCTGAGAACAGTGCCCAGCAGACAAATCATTACAAACAGTTACCAGCCAAGTAGAGGAGTTACACAGGTCAGAAAGAGCGATAAAAATAATCACTTACTTTTGATGATCTTCATATGGTTGCACTCACAAGACTCTCATTTACTCAACAAATGTTTGTTTTGTTTGATAAAGTCCCTCTTTATATCCAAAAACCTCAGTTTTGTTTGCGCGTTTTGTTCAGTAATCCACAGGCTCAAAAGCAGTCACAACAGGCAGACGAAATATCCGAAAAGTATCAGTAAAGTTTGTCGAAACATGTCAAACGATGTTTATAATCAATCCTCAGGTTGATTTTAGTCATAATAATCAATAATATTTCAACCGGACAAAAGCTTTGTCAATATAAAAGGAAAACAATAAATGTGCGCTCTCGGTTGTGCGCATGAAAAACCTCTGGGACACTGCAGTGTCCACTCATTCAGAGTGGTCTTACTCCCTCATTTTTCAGAATACAAGTCAAACAATTTCTAAAGACTGTTGATATCTAATGGAAGCCATAGGAAGTGCAATTTGAGTCCGAAGTCAATGGAATCTGTATTGGCAGTCTATGGAAAACAACAAACAAAACAATCCCACTTCCTGGATTGATTTTTCTTATGTTTTCGCCTGCCATATCAGTTCTGTTATACTCACAGACATTATTTCAACAGTTTTAGAAACTTTAGAGTGTTTCCTATCCAAATCTACCAATTACAGTGAGGGAAAAAAGTATTTGATCCCCTGCTGATTTTGTATGTTTGCCCACTGACAACGAAATGACCAGTCTATCATTTTAATGGTAGGTTTATTTGAACAGTGAGAGGCAGAATAACAACAAAATAATCCAGAAAAACGCATGTCAAAATTGTTATAAATTTATTTGCGTTTTAATGAGGGAAACAAGTATTTGACCCCTCTGCAAAACATGACTTAGTACTTGGCGGCAAAACCCTTGTTGGCAATCACAGAGGTCAGACATTTCTTGTAGTTGGCCACCAGGTTTGCACACATCTCAGGAGGGATTTTGTCCCACTCCTCTTTGCAGATCCTCTCCAAGTCATTAAGGTTTCGAGGCTGACGTTTGGCAACTTGAACCTTCAGCTCACTCCACAGATTTTCTATGGGATAAAGGTTTGTAGACTGGCTAGACCACTCCAGGACCTTAATAACCTGTTAGGGCTAGGGGGCAGTATTTACACGGCCGGATAAAAAACGTACCCGATTTAATCTGGTTACTACTCCTGCCCAGTAACTAGAATATGCATATAATTATTGGCTTTGGATAGAGAACACCCTAAAGTTTCTAAAACTGTTTGAATGGTTTCTGTGAGTATAACAGAACTCATATGGCAGGCAAAAACCTGAGAAGATTCTGACCAGGAAGTGGCCTGTCTGACAAGTTGTTGTTCTTCTTGCCTCTGTTTATTGAAGACTGAGGATCTTTGCTGTAACGTGACACTTCTTACGGCTCCCATAGGCTCTCAGAGCCTGGGAAAAAGCTGAACGATATCGAGGCAGCCCCAGGCTGAAAAACATTATCGTTTTTGACAAGTGGCCGATCAGAGAACAATGGGCTTAGGCGCGTGCCCGAGTCGACCCTGTGCTTTATTTTCTTTCGTCAGTTTACCTAATTGCAGATTCCCGGTCGGAATATTATCGCTTTTTTTATGAGAAAAATGGCATAAAAATTGATTTTAAACAGCGGTTGACATGCTTCGAAGTACAGTAATTTAGAATTTTTTTGTCACGAAATGCGCCGTGCTCGTAACCCTTATTTACCATTCGGAAAGTGTCTTGAACGCACGAACAAAACGCCGCTGTTTGAACATAACTATGGATTATTTGGGACCAAACCAACATTTGTTATTGAAGTAGAAGTCCTGGGAGTGCATTCTGACGAAGAACACCAAAGGTTATCAAACTTTTCTAATAGTAAATCGGAGTTTGGTGAAGGCTAAACTTGCTGGATGTCTAAATAGCTAGCCCTGTGATGCCGGGCTATCTACTTAGAATATTGCAAAATGCGCTTTCACCAAAAAGCTATTTTAAAATCGGACATATCGAGTGCATAGAGCAGTTCTGTATCTATAACTCTTAAAATAATTGTTATGCTTTTTGTAAACGTTTATCGTGAGTAATTTAGTAAATTGTTAGTAAATTCGCCGGAAGTTTGCGGGGGTATGCTAGTTCTGAACGTCACATGCCAATGTAAAAAGCTGGTTTTTGATATAAATATGAACTTGATTGAACAAAACATGCATGTATTGTATAACATAATGTCCTAGGCGTGTCATCTGATGAAGATCATCAAAGGTTAGTGCTGCATTTAGCTGTGGTTTGGGTTTATGTGACATTATATGCTAGCTTGAAAAATGGGTGTCTGATTATTTCTGGCTGGGTACTCTGCTGACATAATCTAATGTTTTGCTTTCGTTGTAAAGCCTTTTTGAAATCGGACAGTGTGGTTAGATTAACGAGAGTCTTGTCTTTAAAATGCTGTAAAATAGTCATATGTTTGAGAAATTGAAGTAATAGCATTTCTAAGGTATTTGAATAATGCGCCACAGGATTCCACTGGCTGTTACGTAGGTGGGACGATTTCGTCCCGCCGGCCCTAGAGAGGTTAATGTGCTTCTTCTTGAGCCACTCCTTTGTTGCCTTGGCCGTGTGTTTTGGGTCATTGTAATGCTGGAATACCCATCCACGACCCATTTTCAATGCCCTGGCTGATGGAAGGAGGTTCTCACCCATGATTTGACGGTACATGGCCCCATCCATACATGAAGGGAACTCTCGTGCGCCAGCTGTGTGGTTAGTGAGATAGTGCATATTGCAAATGTACGCTCCCTTACTAGACATCCGACTACGTCCGATAAATCCGCGTCCGCGACGGGCCGCTCACAGGGGCCGGATCTTCCAGGAAGTCATCGAACGGAGTCTCTAGGACCTTCCGTTTCCGTTTAATAAAATGTTCAAATTTTTGTCATTTCTTTGCAGTTCCGGATTATTCCACGAGAGGGTGAACGGAAACATATTGCAAACGTAACGTATATCACCGATCACGACGCGGCTTTTTCTCCTAAACGGAAAATAATTCGGAGACGAAACTCGGTCAGCGTGGGTTTGGCATAATGGGGAGTTGGCCCCGAACAAGATGGATTCGAGACCTCGACGCTTTTTGAGTTAACCTCTCTAGGGTAGGTGGGACGAAATCGTCCCACCTACGTAACAGCCAGTGGAATCCTGTGGCGCGTTATTCAAATACCTTAGAAATGCTATTACTTCAATTTCTCAAACATATGACTATTTTACACCATTTTAAAGACAAGACTCTCGTTAATCTAACCACACTGTCCGATTTCAAAAAGGCTTTACAACGAAAGCAAAACATTAGATTATGTCAGCAGAGTACCCAGCCAGAAATAATCAGACACCCATTTTTCAAGCTAGCATATAATGTCACATAAACCCAAACCACAGCTAAATGCAGCACTAACCTTTGATGATCTTCATCAGATGACACGCCTAGGACATTATGTTATACAATACATGCATGTTTTGTTCAATCAAGTTCATATTTATATCAAAAACCAGCTTTTTACATTAGCATGTGACGTTCAGAACTAGCATACCCACCGCAAACTTCCGGGGAATTTACTAAATTACTCACGATAAACATTCACAAAAAATATAACAATTATTTTAAGAATTATAGATACAGAACTCCTCTATGCACTCGCTATGTCCGATTTTAAAATAGCTTTTCGATGAAAGCACATTTTTTCAATATTCTAAGTAGATAGCCCGGCATCACAGGGCTAGCTGTTTAGACACCCACCAAGTTCAGCCCTCACCAAAGTCAGATTTACTATTAGAAAAATGTTATTACCTTTGCTGTTCTTCATCAGAATGCACTCCCAGGACTTCTACTTCAATAACAAATGTTGGTTTGGTTCAAAATAATCCATAGTTATATTCAAATATCCTCTGTTTTGTTTGTGCGTTCAAGACACTATCCGAAGTGTAAAGAAGGGTGACGCGCCCGACACGTTTTGTGACAAAAAATTCTAAATATTCCATTACCGTACTTCGAAGCATGTCAACCGCTGTTTAAAATCAATTTTTATGCCTTTTTCTCGTAAAAAAGCGATAATATTCCGACCGGGAATCTGTGTTTTAGTACAAAGAGAGAGAAAATAAAAACATGGGGTCGCCTCGTGCACGTCCCTCAGCTCATTGTCCTCTGATAGACCACTTACCAAAGGCGCTAATGTTTTTCAGCCAGGGGCTGGAATTACATCATTCAGCTTTTTCCCGGGTTCTGAGAGCCTATGGGAGCTGTAGGAAGTGTCACGTTACAGCAAAGATCCTAAGTTTTCAATAAAAAGAGTCAAGAAGCCCAAGGATTGGCCAGAGAGGGCACTTCCTGTACAGAATCTTCTCAGGTTTTTTGCCTGCCATATGAGTTCTGTTATACTCACAGACACCATTCAAACAGTTTTAGAAACTAGTTTCTGGGCAGTAGTAATAACCAGATTATATCGGGTACGTTTTTTTATCTGGCAGTGTAAATACTGCCCCCTATCCCTAACAGGTTAAAAACAGCCTAGAGCTATTGTCATATAACGTGCACATTGTGAAAATCACGCAACTCAACCATGTGTCATTCAGGGAAATTCTTAAGGTAGAGACTTCATATTCAGGATTCTGTTTATGCCTACCCCAAAGACAACATGTGTTGAGTATGAACTTCCTGTGACAACCGGAAGTTGTTAAAAACACCCTAGAGCTATTGTCATATAACCTGCAGATAGTGAAAATCACGCAACTCAACCCTGTGTCATTCAGTCAATTCTTAAGGTAGAGACTTCATATTCAGGATTCTGTATATGCCTACCCCAAAGACAACGTGTGTCTATTCTTTTTGCAAAAAAAACTAAAACACACACACACAGCTTGGCAAAAGGGACATAGTGTGGGGCTTAGAGGCTTATACAACCTTCAATAGTTACTTTCGTTCAAACGATTCAAGAACCGTCAGACCTAGAGCTCCGAAATTTTAGAAACCTGTTCTAGATCTCAAGTCAATAGTGCACGGTGATTTATGTGGCTCTAGAAGGTTCTCAGACCGAGGAACCGCTCGTTCATTTGCAATATGTTCAATTCATTTTTAATATCACGGACATGGCAACATGTAGAAATGTCCCAGTCGCAAGACTAGGTGCATTGAAACAGCCTCGGCCCATAGAGACGGACCCCAATGTCTCTGTCCGATAGCTCATTCAGGGACCCCGTAGTAACGCCCTGAAAAAGTGGATTTTCAGCACCAATTAAGGCCATTGCTCGGGCACCGAATGACCTATCAAGCCGAAACTTGGGATTCGGGGTCGCCTCACATAGGCCTACACATAATATCAGAGCTGGACCCACAGCTAGACCGTAACTATGTGTTTTATGTTTTTTTATGGTTAAAAATGAATGCGCTGTGAATTATGGGCCTGCTCTGACATATGTGATAGTTGGCTTCTATACGAGTTGGAAAAAGTGGATTTAGTGTCAGATGGAATCAGTTTGGTGTCAGAATGACATCTAATTGACTGATGGACGCTGACTGCTGGGTGACGAGCGATGGAGAGGAACCACAGTCACTGCATGGCCATCCCCAGTTCATTGGGACAGTCAATTATGCATTTCTGCAGTATTTTTGAGCATGCCTAAATTCGTGATGCTAAATGCCCATTGAATCATATTGCAAATGTAAAGCGCAATATTGCAAACGTAACGTGCATTTGCAATATGATTCAACAGCAATACATATCACCAAAGTTGACATGATGAAACATATTGCAAACGTAATGCGCAATATTGCAAACGTAACGCGCAATATTGCAAACGTAACGCGCATTTGCAATATGATTCAACAGCAAAAAATATCACCAAAGTTAACATGATGAAATCAACACAATGAGCGATGGAGAGGAACCACAGTCACTGCACAACCATCCCCAGTTCATTGGGCCAGTCAATTATGCATTTCTGCAGTGTTTTTGAGCATGCCAAATTCGTGATGTTAACTTCTTGAGGCTACCTGGGACGTTAGCGTTCCCCCCGTGGCGCACCCTATCAACTGCAGGTGCATTTCAAGAGCGGCAAATTTGAAACCAAATAAATGTACAAATTCAAATTTCTCAAACATACAACTAACTTACAGCCTTTGAAAGATAAACATCTTCTTAATCTAACCACGTTTACCGATTTCAAAAAGGTTTTACGGGGAAAGCATAAAGTTAGGTTATGTTAGGAGAGTACATTGACAATAGCGGTGTGCAATGCATTGTCGATTCAAAGACAGGCTTCACCAAAACCATACAATCAGCTAAAATTATGCACTAACCTTTTACAATCTCCATCAGATGACACTCCTAGGACATTATGTTAGACAATGCATGCATTTTTAGTTCTATCAAGTTCATATTTATATCTAAAAACAGTGTTTTACTATGGCGTTGATGTTCAGGAAATCGTTTCCCTCCAATACCGGCAGTCAAGTCATCACAACAAAATAATTAATTAATATTAGAAAACATTGCTAAAATATTATATTGTCATTCAAAGAATTATAGATTTACATCTCTTGAACGCAATGGACTTGTCAGATTTTAAATTAACCTTACTGGGAAATCACACTTTGCAATAATCTGAGCACTGCGCCAGAAAAATACGCATCGCGATACAGACTAACCGCCATGTTGGAGGAATCTAAAATCGAAAATACTATATAAATAATCCATTACCTTTGATTCTCTTCATCAGATGTCACTTCCAAAGAGTCCCAGGTCCATAACGAATGTAGTTTTGTTCAAAAAAGCTCATCATTTATGTCGAAAAACCTCCGTGTTGTAGCGCATGATCTAAGCCAGCCGGACTTCACTTCACTTCAAGAACGGAAAAAATATATTTCCGTTCGTTCAAACATGTCAAACGTTGTATCGCATAAATCATTAGGGCCTTTTTTAACCAGAACATGAATAAAATTCAAGGCGGACCATTGGGTTTTCTTTTAAAACGTTTCGGAATGAGAGTACCCACCATCAAATCGCGCGCCAGGGTGAATGATGGACCATCACGTTCCATGGCTCTTATTCGGTCAGATCTCACTGTAGAACACTCAAAACACTTTGTAAAGGCTGGGGACATCTTGTGGAAGCAATAGGAAGTGCCAGAATATACCTCACCCCCTTTGTTTTTCAATGGCATAGGCTCAAAGTCAATTCAACACATCAGGTATCCACTTCCTGTCAGAATCTGTCTCAGGGTTTTGCCTGCCAAATGAGTTCTGTTATACTCACAGACACCATTCAAACAGTTTTTGAAACTTTAGGGTGTTTTCTATCCATATATAATAAGTATATGCATATTGTAGTTACTGGGTAGGTGTAGGAGGCATTTAAAAATGGGCACATCTTTTTTCAAAAAGTCTCAATACTGCCCCCTATACCCTAACAGGTTAAGGCCCATTGAAACATATTGCAAATGCGCATCCGTGCACATGGTGACCCGAAATGGGTTACCAGGATTATTTTTTTTGAAGGGTTTTAAATGCCTTTAGGGGGGTGCAAGGGGTTCACGGTTGGGTAGGGAGCACCTTCCATCAGTGCCCATCCAGTACGGGGCGCCCCTAGTCATTTTGGACATTTTTCAAAAAATTGCTAAAAAACGACAGTCCCACTTCTCTCATGTCACCATCAAGCCATGGAGAGGAACCACAGTCACTGTCCGGCCATACTGAGATCATCGGGACAGTCAATTATGCATTTCAGCAGGATTTTTGAGCATGCCTAAATTCGTGATGCTAAATGCCCATTGCATAATATTGCAAACGTAACGCGCAATATTGCAAACGTAACGCGCATTTGCAATATGATTCAACAGCAAAAAATATCACCAAAGTTGACATGATGAAATCAACACAATGAGCGATGGAGAGGAACCATAGTCACTGCACGGCCATCCCCAGTTCATCGGGATAGTCAATTATGCATTTCTGCAGTATTTTTGAGCATGCCTAAATTCGTGATGCTAAATGCTCATTGAATCATATTGCAAACATAAAGCACAATATTGCAAATGTAACGCGCATTTGCAATATGATTCAACAGCAAAAAATATCACAAGTTGACATGATGAAGTCAACACAACCAGCGATGGAGAGGAACCACAGTCACTGCACGGCCATCCCCAGTTCATCGGGACAGTCAATTATGCATGTCTGCAGTATTTTTGAGCATGCCTAAATTCATGATGCTAAATGCCCATTGAATCATATTGCAAACGTAACGCGCAATATTGCAAATGTAACGCGCATTTGCAATATGATTCAACAGCAAAAAATATCACAAGTTGACATGATGAAATCAACACATCGAGCGATGGAGAGGAACCACAGTCACTGCACGGCCATCCCGAGATCATCGGGCCAGTCAATTATGCATTCTGAGCATGTCAAATTTGTTAAAAATGTTAAAAGCAACAGAGTCCCACTTCTCCCTCATCATACATGACAAGTAGACCATCTGCGTTGATTCATGGCTTAACCTAGGGCTATATATCATTTGGGCAGTATAAATGCCATTTGGACCATGGTTCACTGACTTTTGGGTTTGGAAACCGACTTCCTATTATCGTACATGTCAAACAGACAAACATCCTGATTTGGCACATTCAATACTTTCATACATGTATAATTGACAAAAAAAGAATTGGACATTTCATTTGCACATTTCTAATGGCATTTGGCAAAAAAAACAAAAAAATATGTCACTTTTGACTTCCTATGAAATCGTATTCCAAATGCACAAAACATATGCCTTATGCACAAGCAAATATGTCACTTTTGACTTCCTATGAAATCATATTCCATATGCACAAAACATATGCCTTATGCACAAGCAAATATGTCACTTTTGACTTCCTATGAAATCATATTCCATATGCACAAAACATATGCCTTATGCACAAGCAAAAACAACCCAAAAAGTATGTCAATAAAATATGTCAAAAGTATGTCCATACAGCTCTTATACATGTGTAATTTACATAAAAATCGAATAAAATTCGAAAAACGGTCCAGAAACCTCTTTTTAAGGGGTTGAAAAGTTTTCAAAAAATATGTCATTTTTTCAAAATTTGACGCTTGGGTCTTGAATTGTGTTACATTTGCAATATGAAAATTCAATGCGGAGAGCTCTAGCCATCTATTGGATATTTGCTGTGATTTGGCACATTCAATACTTTCATAATTGATCAAAAAAAGCATTGGACATGTCATTTTGCAAAAAAATGAAAAAGAATGGCACTTTTTTCCTATGAAATCATATTCAAAATGCACAAAACATTTGCCTTGTGCACAAGCAAAAGCAACCCAAAAAACGACGTCAATAAAACACGTCATAAGCATGTTCATACAGCTCTTGTAAATGTGTAATTGACATAAAAATAAAAAGTTTTCAAAAAAATATTCATTTTATCAAAATCTGACCCTTGGGTGTAGACTTCGGTATCATTTGCTGTATGAAAATCCACGGTGGAGCGCCCTCGCCATCTAAAGGATATTTGGGGTGTTACAATTGGCAATTGCCATCGGAAAATTGCCATATGATTGGCACGGAGATGGACCGCTTTCGGTGGTATTTACAATCGTGTGTATGATTCGTGCTATGCCAATATGTTCCCATGTTATTTTGTCCAAATCAGGGGGGTTTTCCCTTACATCGTCCCTTTGATGCGGTGAAGTTGTCCTGTCCCCTTAGCAGAAAAACACCCCAAAGCATAATGTTTCCACCTACATGTTTGACGGTGGGGATGTTCTTGGGGTCATAGGCAGCATTCCTCCTCTGCCAAACACGGCGAGTTGAGTTGATGCCAAAGAGTTCCATTTTGGTCTCATCTAACCACAACACTTTCCCCCAGTTGTCCTCTGAATCGTTCAGATGTTCATTGGCAAACTTCAGACGGGCATGTATATGTGCTCTCTTGAGAAGGGGGACCTTGCAGGTGCTGCAGGATTTCAGTCCTTCACGGCGTACTGTGTTACCAATTGTTTTCTTGGTGACTATAGTCCCAGCTTCCTTGAGATCATTGACAAGATCCTCCCGTGTAGTTCTGGGCTGATTCCTCACCGTTCTCATGATCATTGCAACTCCACCAGGTGAGATCTTCCTTGGAGCCCCAGGCCGAGGGAGATTGACAGTTCTTTTGTGTTTCTTCCATTTGCGAATAATCGCACCAACTGTTGTCACCTTCTCACCAAGCTACTTGGCGATGGTCTTGTAGCCCATTCCAGCCTTGTGTAGGTCTACTATCTTGTCCCTGACATCCTTGGAGAGCTCTTTGGTCTTAGCCATGGTGGAGTGTTTGGAATCTGATTGAGTGATTGCTTCTGTGGACAGGTGTCTTTTTTACAGGTAACAAGCTGAGATTAGGAGCACTCCCTTTAAGAGTGTGCTCCTAATCTCTGCTCGTTACCTGTATAAAAGACACCTGGGAGCCAGATATCTTTCTGATTGAGAGGGGGTCAAATACTTATTTCCCTCATTAAAATGCAAATCAATTTCTAACATTTTTGACATGCGTTTTTCTGGATTTTTTGTTGTTATTCTGTCTCTCACTGTTCAAATAAACCAACCATTAAAATAATAGACTGATCATTTCTTTGTCAGTGGGCAAATGTACAAAATCAACTTTTTTCCCCTCACTGTATATGCATATCCTAGCTTCTTGGCCTGAGTAACAGGAAGTTTACTTTGGGCACGCTTTTCATCCAGAGGTGAAAATAGTGCCCCCTACCCCAATGAAGTTAAATAAAGGTGAAATAAATAAATAAAAAATACCACTATTAGTCAAGCTTCATTCCGGGCCTGCTATTTGTACGGTTGCTGGGGTCAGACAGAGCAAGCTACGGTCAAGTGGGGCATCTCCTTGAACTTGGCACAGCCTAGAGACTACGGTGATGCCATTTGCCAACACTTTTAGTGTTGATTTCAGTCTTTTTTGTGATGGTTCATCACTGTTTAAACTTATTGCAAACTGACAAAAGTCATCCAGCAAGTCAGCGTCCATCAGTCAATAATATATCATTCTGACACCAAACTGATACATACTGACACCAAACCCACTTTGTCCAACACGTTTAGAAGCCAACTATCACATATTTCAGAGCAGGCCCAAAATTCACAGCGCCTTCTGTTTAAAACATAATAAAAACTTTAAAATGCGTCCCACCTAGCCCATAGAGGTTAACTTCTTGGGGCTATGTGGGACGTTAGCGTGCCCCCCGTGGCGCACCCTATCAACAGCAGGTGCATTTCAAGAGCGGCAAATTTGAAACCAAATAAATGTCAAAATTCAAATTTCTCAAACATACAACTAACTTACAGCCTTTGAAAGATAAACATCTTCTTAATCTAACCACGTTTACCGATTTCAAAAAGGTTTTACGGGGAAAGCATAAAGCTAGGTTATGTTAGGAGAGTACATTGACAATAGCTGTGTGTAATGCATTGTCGATTCAAAGACAGGCGTCACCAAAACCATACAATCAGCTAAAATTATGCACTAACCTTTTACAATCTCCATCAGATGACACTCCTAGGACATTATGTTAGACAATGCATCCATTTTTAGTTCTATCAAGTTCATATTTATATCTAAAAACAGCGTTTTACTATGGCGTTGATGTTCAGGAAATTGTTTCCCTCCAATACCGGCAGTCAAGTCATGACAACAAAATAATTAATTAAAATTAGAAAACATTGGTAAAATATTATATTGTCATTCAAAGAATTATAGATTTACATCTCTTGAATGCAATGGACTTGCCAGATTTAAAATTAACCTTACTGGGAAATCACACTTTGCAATAATCTGAGCACTGCGCCAGAAAAATACGCATTGCGATACAGACTAACCGCCATGTTGGAGAGATCTAAAATCGAAAATACTATGTAAATAATCCATTACCTTTGATTCTCTTCATCAGATGTCACTTCCAAAGAGTCCCAGGTCCATAACGAATGTAGTTTTGTTCAAAAAAGCTCATCATTTATGTCCAAACACCTCCGTGTTGTAGCACATGATCTAAGCCAGCCGGACTTCACTTCACTTCAAGAACGGAAAAAATATATTTCCGTTCGTTCAAACATGTCAAACGTTGTATCGCATAAATCATTAGGGCCTTTTTTAACCAGAACATGAATAAAATTCAAGGCGGACCATTGGGTTCTCTTTTAAAAAGTTTCGGAATGAGAGTACCCACCATCAACTCGCGCGCCAGGTGAGTAATGGGCCATCACGTTCCATGACTCTTATTCGGTCAGATCTCAGAGTAGAAGACTCAAAACACTTTGTAAAGGCTGGGGACATCTTGTGGAAGCAATAGGAAGTGCCAGAATATTCCTAACCCCCTTTGTTTTTCAATGGCATAGGCTCAAAGTCAATTCAACACATCAGGTATCCACTTCCTGTCAGAATCTGTCTCAGGGTTTTGCCTGCCAAATGAGTTCTGTTATACTCACAGACACCATTAGGGTGTTTTCTATCCAAACCTGAACAATAATATGCATATTCTAGCTTCTGAGTTGGTGTAATAGGCAGTTAAAAATGGGCACATATTTTTTCAAAAATTCTCAATACTGCCCCCTATACCCTAACAGGTTATTAATGAACCAAATCAAAAACGAGTCCAAATCAGGAAGTGCAGTTGCCCTTTAAAACTAACTAATTACATATTCCACCTCTACATTGCTACCTTTCAGATGAGCCAAGATGAGAACAGCAGCAGTCAGGGGCAAATGGTAGGGAAGAGAATTATTTTTCATTACCCAGACACAGGCCCAAAACAAGTTCAGCTACACCAGTATCCCCTTGACTGCTTTGGATTGCAAAACTGAAGAGACACACCAGACACAGAGTCAGCAACAGAATAGTAGGATATGATTGAGAGAGACACACCAGATAAGACACATAGACAGCAACAGAAGAGTAGGTGATGGAGAGAGACACCAGACAAAACACAGAGGCAGCAACAGAGGAATATAATATGATGGAGAGAGACACCAGATGAACAGAACAGGCCATTACAGAAGAAGATAGACAAGGAGACAGTAACAAACAAGAACCTGGACAGCAACAGACAAGACACAGAGAAAGTGACAGAAGAGGGCAGATGGAGAGAGAACAGATGTGTGTTGAGTACACTGAGACTGTATCACGTCAAGCTGCTCTATAGATTCTAATTTGTTTTATTTATTTGCACAAATTATAAGACCTTCAAATCCTAGAAATGCCCCTGAAGTGAGATAGATTTTCTTTGTGTTCTGCCACATGTCGAAAAATGTGTCTCTGGTATGGGCTATTTTGTCTCTGGTTGAAATAACGTTTAGGGTGAGATTTTCACAGATTCCTTTCTTTGCATATTGAACGAGTGGAAATACAAAATCGATAGTACATGCTATGTGGACCATTTTAGGATATGAAAAATGATTTTATCTAACAAAACGACAATTCATGTTATCTCTGGGACCCTTTGGATGATAAATCAGAGCAAGATTTCAGAATGTAAGTACACATTTCACCTTCAGTGGTGAATTTATCAAACGTCTCGCGGTGAAAAAAAAGTGTTTTGTTGTTAGGAGCTCTCCTCAAACAATAGCATTGCATATTTTCGCAGTAATAGTTACTGTAAATTGGACAATACAGTTATGTTAACAAGAATTTAAGCTTTCAGCTGATATAAGACACTTATTTGTACCGACATTTGTTGTTTCTCTAAAATCTGCGATGGTGACACAAGGCACTGCATGATTTACAACATTCCCGTTGATGGGACGCTTATCCCTTAAATATCCTGAACCTAGCCAGCGAGACAGTGATAGCTGCAAGCTAAAACTGGGGAGAGGGAAGGGGAGGAGAGAATACTTTCTGTTTCTTCTACTGCTGGCTTGCTAATGTTCACTCAAATACATTTTTCGACATGTAATTGATGACATTAGATTGTTTTAGTCAATTGTAATTGTGTCAAAGTGTTGTGAATATTGTAGAAACAATCCTCTCTGAATATTGCTATCATGTAAAATATGGGTAGTATATGAATATTTTGAAGATAAACACAACACAGAGGATGAGAGGATGAGAGTACCAAACACTAGAGTACTAGTGGTCAATAGGGAATTGTTGATGGAAATAGTTGGATCTCAGTTCAACACCTGTTAGAATCTGTGGAATGTCATTCCTGAACTCTGAGCTATGTCTGCTACATGTGTTACGTTCTGTACATTGAGTCTGGAGCAGGATACTTTTGTCATTGGCCAAGTTGTACTGCAAGGACTTCTGATTGGTCAACACCAGGCTAGGGTGGGGGGTTATAAATTGCATCCTGTTCCTTTGTTCTGTGGAGAAAAGCTGAGGACAGGAGAGACTGAACATCTACCATCTACCTCCCAGCATAACATCTATGATTTGTCCTTCTCAAATAAATACATTTTTCTCCCCCTGATTTGCTTTGGGGCTTGTGTTATTGAAGAATTACCTCAACTGCTATCAGTAGCTATGCTCCAACTTCAGTCTATCAGGTTTACTGACATGGTTTTCCTGCCTGGCAGATATCTATATAATTTATCGGACATTTGAAAATTGTACTGGTCATCCATATGCATTGGGTGTATAACCTATTAGGGTGTTCACCCACGCAGCCAGCACCATCAATAAACAAGAGATATTTGCCAAATTTACAGTACATGTCCTTAAAATCAGCCTTTAACCAATAAAAAAAACACTATTCCATGTGTTTCCAATGAGTAGCATATGCAAAATTGTATAGTATATTTTTTATTGGTTTTTACATTCCTGAAACAATAATTTTCCACTTCACCGTTCAACTGTCAGAGATTTGAGCACTAAATGCATCAGGTCATTGCATGCATAGGCCCACCTTATGATATTAATATTTACAGAAAGAGGCTAATTTGTTATTTTTCGATCAGAATATTTTTTTTATAATGATGAACATTATATTGTTAAATTATAGGACTAATTCTGGTACACCTAAAACTTTCTTCCTCACCTCAAGTTCAACTGTCGGAGTTCATATTGCCTTCATATCATAGGCCTGCAGTATAATAGGCCACACCACACCAAACTTTCAAAAAGGTTTCTAAACTTTATTTTGGTCAAATCAAAAGTAAGTCAAGCCATTGTTTGAAGGGAGAAAATAGCAGTATATTATATCATGGCAAACACATTACAGTTGGAACTTAATTTAGCAAAAAATACAAATGCATCCTACCTGAACACTGAGATGCACAGTAGCATGCATTAAGGGTGACCACATGTCGTGGATTGTGCAGGACAGTCCCCAATAAAAAATGATGTCCCACATTTTATCAACAAATTCAAACACCACTAATTTAGAAAAAAAGGTACGTTTGTCCAGTATTTCAGACATTCTGACCTGTCTCTGGCAGTCACGTTGCACTTATGAAAAAATATACAGTACATGTCAAAAGTGTTAATTTTTACTATTTTCTACATTGTAGAATAATATTGAAGACATCAACACTATGAAATAACACATATGGAATAATGTAGTAAGCAAAAAAGTGTTAAACAAATCCAAATATATTTTTTGTTTGAGATTGTTCAAAGTAGCCACCCTTTGCCTTAATGACAGCTCTGCACACTCTTGGCATTCTCTCAACCAGCTTCATGAGGTAGTCGCCTGGAATGCATTTCAATTAACAGGTGTGCCTTGTTAAAAGTTAATTTGTGGAATTTCTTTCCTTCTTAATGCATTTGAGCCAATCAGTTGTGTTGTGACGAGGTAGGGGTGGTATACAGAAGATAGCCCTATTTGGTAAAAGACCAAGTCCATGATGAAGCAAGAACAGCTCAAATAAGCAAAGAGAAACGAAAGTCCAACATTACTTTAAGACATGAAGGTCAGTCAATCTGGAAAATGTCAAGAACTTTGAAAGTTTTGTCAAGTGCAGTAGCAAAAACCATGTTGAAACTGGCTCTCACGAGGACTACCACAGGAAAGGAAGACCCATAGTTACCTATGCTGCAGAGGATAAGTTCATTAGAGTTAACTGCACCTCCGATTGCAGCCCAAATAAATGCTTCACAGAGTTCAAGTAACAGACAAATCTCAACATCAACTGTTCAGAGACTGCGTGAATCAGGCCTTCATGGTCGAATTGCTGCAAAGAAACCACTACTAAAAGACACCAATAAAAATAAGGGACTTCCTTGGGCCAGGAAACACGAGCAATGGACATTAGACCAGTGAAAATCTGTCCTTTGGGCAGATGAATCCAAATTTGACATTTTTGGTTCCAACAGCTGTGTCTTTGTGAGAAAAGGTGAATGGCTGATCTCCGAATATGTGGTTCCCACAGTGAAGCATGGAGGAAGAGGTGTGATGGTGTGGGGGTGCTTTGCTGCTGACACTATGATTTATTTAGAATTCAAGGCACATTTTGCCAGCATGGCTACCACAGCATTCTGCAGCGATACGCAATCCAATCTGGTTTGCGCATATTGGGACTATCATTAGTTTTTCAGCAGGACAATGATGTAAGGAATATTTTTTTAAGAAGGAGAGTGATGGAGTGCTGCATCAGATGACCTGGCCTTCACAATTACCCAACCTAAAGCCAATTGAGATGGTTTGGGATGAGTTGGACAGCAGAGTGAAGGAAAAGCAGCCAACAAGTGCTCAGCATATGTGGGAACTCATAAAAGACTGTTGGAAAAGCATTCTAGATGTAGCTGGTTGAGAGAATGCCAAGAGTGTGCAAAGCTGTAATTTCTGAAGAAAATAAAAATATTTTTTTATTTAACTAGGCAATTCATTTAAGAACAAATTCTTACAATGATGGCCAAGGAACAGTGGGTTAACTGCCTTGTTCAGGGGCAGAACAACAGATTTTTACCTTGTCAGCTTGGGGGTTCTATCTAGAAACCTTTCGGTTAGTGGCCCAATGCTCTAACCACTAGGCTACCCGCCACCCTGTCACCAAGGGTGGCTACTTTGAAGAATCTAAAATCTAAAATGTATTTTAATTTGTTTAACACTTTTTTCTTACTACATGATTCCAAATGTGTTATTTCATAATGTTGATGTCTTCAATTTTTTCTACATTGTAGAAAATAGTTAAAATAAAGAAAAACCCTTGAATGAGTAGGTGTGTCCAAACGTTTGACTGGTACTGCATATCATAAGGATGTGGTGATGTTAAACACTTCTCCAATCATTGTTGAGATCTGATATTTTGCGCAGCGCAAGATGTAAGCCAAAGTCATAGGCTTATAATCAACCAATCATATTTCTCAGATATTTTCAGGCTAAATTCCAGTTTAATTTGGAGAGGACAGTTAGACCTAACTACTTACAAAAAGCGCGCTTCTGATGAATAGCCACAAAATGAAGTAAATAGCCGTATTAGACTGGAAGATATAAGGTCATCTCATCAAATTTGTGAGGCTCTTCAAGCTCATTAGTTGTTCATTCAACATATTTGCTGCTACTTCACTTAATCCAATTTTAAATGTCTCCGGTCCTAACTGTTTTACATTCCCTGAGACCAACCAGAATGTTGTTTCCTTGGCCAAATATTCCCAGATTTTGTCATCTATCGTTACTGCAGAACAAAAAATATGCCCCTGCTGAAGACCTGGTCTGCCTGTAGAGTACTAGTAAAGGCACAGTGCACTACTTTTGTGAAAAAAACTGTTCACACCCCTCTTACTGGTAGTTTAAACTTATTTCCTGCAATTCGACACATTTGTCATGGGGTACAGAGAAAATTGTGCAGTTTTAATACAGTAATTATTATGTAACATATCCTCAGGTGGGATTGTATTTCACAAACTCTTGGTTTACGGTATTCCAGTCTTCCTGCTATGCCACTGTTTCTGTATCAATGAGAGATTTCACCTGGAGGCCCATTCCTACACTTTGGACCATGTTAAGTCCTTATTGATGTGGACGCCAAGGAACTTGATGCTCTTAACCCGCTCCACTACAACCCAGTCTATGTGGATGGGGGCATGCTTTCACCTCTTTCTCCTGTAATCCACGATCAGCCCCTTGATCTTACTGACGTTGAGGGAGAGGCTGTTGTCCTGGCACCACACTGTTGAGTCTCTGACCATGTCCTTGTAGGCTGTCTCATCGGTGCATACCACCGTTATGTTATCAGCTAACTTGATGATGGTGATGGAGTTGTGTGTGCTCACGCAGTTTCGGGGGAAGAAGGAGTACAGGAGAGAGCTAAGCACACACTCCTGAGGGGGCCACCTTGTTGTTTAAGAAGGCATTCTTGCAAAAAAACACATTTTTATGAAACAAATGCCTCTCCTGTGAAGGAGAGCTATCTGTCTTACACCCAGCTTTCTGAATTGAGGCACATTTCAGACTATAACATGAATCTTTCTGAGACACACAACCTTACATAAGCACAGATACAGTATGTGCCACTGTGGAAGTTCAGCCCTGTTGATGGCACTGGTGCAGAAACGTGGGCAATGTGTGCGGGTGTGTGATGAGCAGTAAAGGTAAGTGTAGTGGGTGAGGATGATGCTTGAGTGAATTGGTAACTCACGCTGGCATTTCCACTCCGATCCAGCCCATTCCAGCCCTTCCAAGACCATTAGGGAGGGTACAGGATCAGAGTCATGTCCAACCCAGTATCAGGATGTATAAGTAAACTTCTATCCACTGGCCATTATCTGTATTCCAAATGGTCATAGCTAGACTTGTATTGAGTTATCAGACTATGCAGTTCAGTTGTTGTCAGTTAATCAATTCTATTTGAATTACTTGCTCATCCTGCCAATAAGGGGGATCTGAGAGTGAAGGGCTTGTCTCAGACATAGCAATCTGCATTTCATTTAAATGATCTGTTCTGCTCAGTCTATCAGAGAGCTTTATCTCAAGGCTCCAAACAACTGAATAAGATTGGATATCAAGGACTTTCACCAGTCAAAGGAAAAGTGCAACCAGACATTAGATATTGACACCAACTCAATATTGACTTTTAATTCATATGTACTTTTCATTTGAATCTATGTAAGTCACCTAGAGTAAGGTCAACGAGTAAGGTTATTGGACTGTTGTTGTATTTGAGGAAATGTATTGTATACAGTATATAGACACAATGCTTAGTAAAAGTCACATACATTCATCATACAAAGTCTCTACACATTTAAACTGTATCAGATACGCAGCATCAGTGGACAGCACCAGCGATGCTAATCATAATCAGTGTGGCTGGTGAGACTGTTCAGTTCGGCCTAGTGCCAAATGTGTTTGGAGATGCTCAGTACAAAACAAGATTAACAAGTTCAGAGCTGACATACGTAGATACAGTATGCAGTGAAAATTAAGTCCAATCTGAAAAAATTCAAGCCGTGTTTCCCGCCGAGAAAAGTTCAAGGTCCTTTCACAGTGTAACACAAAACAGTCTGTGATTTCTCGACAGAATCCATATTTATTCCCTGACAAAAACATGTTTTTGCATGTATTACATTTACACCACCAAGGGAGATAACGTAATAACACTAGTGCTCTGGTCTAGTAAAGGCAAAATGTTTTGTAGATGTGCTGACTAATGGAGTGTAAACTATAAAAAGAAAGAAAACAAGAAAGTTGCACACTCTATTTTTGTTCCCAAATATTTAATGGGTGGCAACAGTTTACCGATTAAATGTTTGGGAATATAATTAGAATGTGTGACATTCATTCTTTATTTTTACAGTTTTGTTCTGGTGACATGAGACACAGGTTGCAACCTGTACTGTAACCCCTGTGCTGCCCCCAAAATGGTTAAATGCGCTCATAGTACAGTATGGACCTGGGGAGTGAGAGAAGTTAGAGGAGCAGGCAGTGCAGCCCTTTAAGTGCATGTGCTGCCAGATGGTGCTCACAGAAGCGTGATCCTTTGGCATTTGTTTGCCAAAGTGCTCTGGGGGATGGAGAGAGCGATGGGAGGGAGGAAGGGAGCAAGAAAAGGGAAGGAGGGAGAGAAAGCCCATGAGCATGTCTCTCCTCGATGGCTGTACTGCTCTCTCTCTCTCTCTCTCTCTCCATGTCCGTCCTTGACAGAGAGCTGAGGCCCACTGGAGATCAGAGCCTCCCTCTGATGTCCCAGCATACCTCTTTGCTTCTGTACTGTACACAGGGCCTGCCACCAGTCACCTCTATGGCATTACCTGTAGTTAGCTAATGGTCCTTTTTGATGCTAATGTGCTTAACAGATGCCCATATCAAAGATGTTTTGTCGCCATGTTATCACTGAGGTGATGCCAGGAACCTAATGGCACAAAGTCACCACCTGGGATTTCAACTGTCCTCCCTTTGATGTCGTTATATTTATGTGTGTGTATGTGTGTGCTGCCAATTAATTACATCCTTGTCCCAGAGTATAGGTCTGATAGTGATGAAGATCCATGCTAGGCCATCTATCATGATATGGGTCTGCACTTCTCTATTTGAGCAATTCCATAGTAAGGTCAACTTGAGCATGAAAAAACGAAATAGCTTATTTCCTAATTTAACTTTTTTCAAATTGACCTTGAATGTGTGTATTTTGAAGTAAAGACTACATTTGACCTTTCTATTTGCCAAATTGAATTATATTGTTACTAAAAATTAGGATACAAAGTCTCAAAATAAGTATTTTCAGTCAACCAGATTTCATAGCTTTTGGCATATAATTTGTTTTGCTACTGACATCTGTCCCCCTGTGCTTCTGACTGGAAGGTTTCTGGTCCATTTTGGTCCATTGAGTGCTAGAATTCTACAGTCTATTAAAGATAGAAAGCTGATTTGGACAGGCAGTGTCAAATCTGTAAAAAGTTTGAGGAAAGGTTGTTATTGTGGACGCGTTTCTACTATGATTGTATGCAAACTTTATGTGCAAAGCTAACATTCATCAAGGGCTTAGGTGATGTGTAATTGGTTTCCTTTCTCTATTTGTCAGTACTAGTTCTAAGCTTGATGAAAACCAGTCAATATTTAGTTCACCCAGAAAAAACACCTCTCAGTTGGTATCACATGCACTATCAAGCATTTCACACTCATCCAGGCATTTAGGGGTGTACTAGCAAGTTTTCCATCCAATTGGTGACAGGTTTCTATGCAAATAAATATTCTAAAAACAATAATCACATTTGCCCAGCAGAGATGTTTCCATCAAATTCATAAAAGGCTGTGCGTGATGATGTAGCACACATTAACATATATTTTGAGTTTAAATTCCCATGTACTGAATAAAATAATACAAGTAAAATGGGTTACATCAACTTGATTATTTAGCAAACATCACTTGCTGCTAATATTCAGTCAACACACATATATATATTTTTATTTTTTATTTTTTTTGTAGTTGCAAATTTTTTTGTGGATCAGCTTTAATATTGCGGATAGATTGTTGCTTCGCCTCTATGCACTCGCTATGTGCGATTTTAAAATAGCTTTTCGGTGAAAGCACATTTTGCAATATTCTAAGTAGATAGCCCGGCATCACAGGGCTAGCTATTTACACACCCACCAAGTTTAGCACTCACCAAAGTCAGATTTACTATAAGAAAAATTGGATTACCTTTGCTGTTCTTCGTCAGAATGCACTCCCAGGACTTCTACTTCAATAACAAATGTTGGTTTGGTCCCAAATAATCCATAGTTATATCCAAATAGCGGTGTTTTGTTCGTGCGTTCAAGACACTATCCGAAAGGGTAAATAAGGGTTATGCGCCCGACGCGTTTCGTGACAAAAAAATTCTAAATATTCCATTACCGTACTTCGAAGCATGTCAACCGCTGTTTAAAATCAATTTTTATGCCATTTTTCCCGGCCGTGAAAATACTGCCCCCTAGCCATAACAGGTTAATTGTACTGTACCAGGTTTTTCCGCTGTACCTGCCATACTGCCAGACTCTTTTATACATCTTGTTTTTAAATAGATTACAACATTTCCTTTGTAACTTTGGGTAGGAAACCAACAGCTTTTGCTCATGATTAAAATAAATTGTGTGGCCATCCTCACAATTCAAGCCAATCCTACATAAAGCAAATCAATTTGTCCTTCACTTATGCTTAATTTGTTTCCAGGAAATGGCCCCTCAGTGTGTGGTTTATTCCCTTCAAAACAGTTCTGGATTATTTAATGTTAGACCATTCCTGGTGAACCATCAACCCATTGTGCTACAGCAGTTCTAATGGTTTCGATGTCATGGTCTCTAATGATCTTCAATGCTAGAAGGCCTCAACACGAACTGTATAGTGTTTTACAATGGTAATGATATTGGGTTGGGTTGGTATAATGGCAAATGTCACTAATCACAATACATATAGAGCTATTTTCTAATAATGTTACTGAAAAAAGTCTTCATGCAATGGTTCATAATTGTATTATTTTATTAGGGTTGTCACAACTTTTTGGCCTCTAGCCCATTTCACAGTGTTGGGCTCATAGGAAAAGTCTTCATATGAGAATTGCACCATAGGCATAGGGATAACCCTCACGGAGAGCTGCTACATTTTGGACTATTAAAGGAGAGTTGGGTTGACGCATTAGGTTGATAAGGGAAGGACAAACTGAATTGCTTTCAGAAAGGACAGGCTTGAATTGTGAGGATGACTACACAATTAATTTTCATCAACAACAAAAAAATGTATTTGTTTTCTACCCAAAGTTGCAAAGTAAATGTTGAGAGACCAGCATAATAGATAAACGGGTGTGACAGTAAAGCAGCAACAGTTGCATCTACTGGTAAAAACCTGGTACTTTCACGCTAAGTTATGGTAAATAATGCAAGCGACTTCAATGACTCATTTCTCGGAACAAGGGAAAATAAACACATCACATAGTATGAAGAAGCAGTACGCCAAACCCCATATTTATAATACTGTTTAGACATTGACAACTATTACTGTGTACTGGTTGTTGGAGTGGGATTGACGTGGGGGACCATTTTATTGGGTTCCTCATGTCTTACTCATTGTTAGGAAGAATTTGAGGTTTGTGTACTATATTTACTAAATATTATCTGAATCCCATAAATTGAAATGCAACAATTTAGGTGCAATACTGGGTGATTTGAAAAGCCATAGTCAATCAATCAATAATATAATCATTATTTTAGCAAATGTCACCTCCTGACCAGTATAAGGGTTATTTGTTATTGTAGTTTGGTCAGCACGTGGCAGAGGGTATTTGTTTTATGTGGTTCGGGGTGGTGGTTTATTTAGTAGGGCGTTTGATTTATTATTTCTGGGTTTTTGGGTAATGTTTGTATTTCTATGTGGTCTCTGGTCTTTTTTATTTCTATGTCTGGTTAATTGGGGTTGGACTCTCAATTGGAGGCAGGTGTTTTTTCAATGCCTCTGATTGGGAGTCCTATATATGGGTATGTGTTTGGTTTAGTGTTGGTGGGAGATTTTTTCTTGTTTTGCGTGTGTGAGCATGACAAGACTGTTTTGTTGTTCGTGAGTTCTTCGTTTTTGTTATTTTGGTGTTCTCTTGATTTAAAATAAATTAACAAGATGAGCATCCACATTCCTGCTGCGTTTTGGTCCTCCATTCCCGACGACAACCGTTACAGCAAAAGTGTTTATTTTTAATTTACAATCTGTAGAAGTTATGGGAATAGAAAGGTGCAATTGTTTTGTGACGCATCACAGCACAGTTGAAAATATATATGGCAAATAGAAATCCGAAATGAGTGATCTTGAGAGATAGATGGGAGGGGTTGAATGGAGCTGAAGGGTGGGACTAATAACAAGATACAACAATGTAAAACATACGGGGTCTGTAAAATGTATATAGGTTAAGAACTTTTGTGAAATAGCACAATTAAAATTAGAAATCAAACTGGATGGATATCAGAAATAGAGGAAGGACTAAAAACAAACAAAATAAATATTGTAAAATAGACTAAAATGTGTATAATATGAATAAATTGAAGGTAAAAGCCGAAGTGTTTATTAGTTTACTCCAATTGGGGGATCGGTGGTAGGGTTTGCGGGGAATAATAATAACGGTATATTCTTTAAAAAAGTATATGTCTATATAGGTATGTGTATGTATATGTATGCATGCATGTATGGATATATATTCTGCTCAAAAAAATAAAGGGAACACTAAAATAACACATCCTAGATCTGAATGAATGAAATATTCTTATTAAATACTTTTTTCTTTACATAGTTGAATGTGCTGACAACAAAATCACACAAAAATAATCAATGGAAATCCTATTTATCAACCCATGGAGGTCTGGATTTGGAGTCACACTCAAAATGAAAGTGGAAAACCACACTACAGGCTGATCCAACTTTGATGTAATGTCCTTAAAACAAGTCAAAATGAGGCTCAGTAGTGTGTGTGGCCTCCACGTGCCTGTATGACCTCCCTACAACGCCTGGGCATGCTCCTGATGAGGTGGCGGATGGTCTCCTGAGGGATCTCCTCCCAGACCTGGACTAAAGCATCCGCCAACTCCTGGACAGTCTGTGGTGCAATGTGGCGTTGGTGGATGGAGCGAGACATGATGTCCCAGATGTGCTCAATTGGATTCAGGTCTGGGGAACGGGCGGGCCAGTCCATAGCATCAATGCCTTCCTCTTGCAGGAACTGCTGACACACTCCAGCCACATGAGGTCTAGCATTGTCTTGCATTAGGAGGAACCCAGGGCCAACCGCACCAGCATATGGTCTCACAAGGGGTCTGAGGATCTCATCTCGGTACCCAATGGCAGTTGGCTACATCTGGCGAGCACATGGAAGGCTGTGTGGCCCCCCAAAGAAATGCCACCCCACACCATGACTGACCCACCTCCAAACCGGTCATGCTGGAGGATGTTGCAGGCAGCAGAACGTTCTCCACGGCGTCTCCAGACTCTGTCACATGTGCTCAGTGTGAACCTGCTTTCATCTGTAAAGAGCACAGGGCGCCAGGGGCGAATTTGCCAATCTTGGTGTTCTCTGGCAAATGCCAAACGTCCTGCACGGTGTTGGGCTGTAAGCACAACCCCCACCTGTGGACGTCGGGCCCTCATACCACCCTCATGGAGTCTGTTTCTGACCGTTTGAGCAGACACATGCACATTTGTGGCGTGCTGGAGGTCATTTTGCAGGGCCCTGGCAGTGCTCCTCCTTGCACAAAGGCAGAGGTAGCAGTCCTGCTGCTGGGTTGTTGTCTTCCTATGGCCTCCTCCACGTCTCCTGATGTGCTAGCCTGTCTCCTGGTAGCGCCTCCATGCTCTGGACACTACGCTGACAGACACAGCAATCCTTCTTGCCACAGCTCGCATTGATGTGCCATCCTGGATGAGCTGCACTACCTGAGCCACTTGTGTGGGTTGTAAACTCCTTCTCATGCTACCACTAGAGTGAAAGCACCACCAGCATTCAAAAGTGACCAAAACATCAGCCAGGAAGCATAGGAACTGAGAAGTGGTCTGTGGTCACCACCTGCAGAACCACTCCTTTATTGGGGTTGTCTTGCTAATTGCCTATAATTTCCACCTGTTGTCTATTCCATTTGCACAACAGCATGTGGAATTTATTGTCAATCAGTGTTGCTTCCTAAGTGGACAGTTTGATTTCACAGAAGTGTGATTGACTTGGAGTTACACTGTGTTGTTTAAGTGTTCCCTTTATTTTTTTGAGCAGTGTATTTACGTAAAAAATATATGGGGGATTGGAAATGATGCAGACAATTACATTGATGGAAGCAATATTCTTTCCGCAATAATAAGCTGACCCTCCCCTAAAAATAATCAAATAAAAAAACAGAAACAAAAATTAAATTAAAAAGAAGTAAAAAATAACTTTTGGGTGCAATCTATTGCTCATTTTCTCTGAGATCAAATTACATTTCTACAAAGTAATGTTTCAGGAATACCAATCTTATCTGTTTCTAACTACAGAAACAATTTCAGAACAATCTGAGATTGCTTGCTGAAATGACATGGAGCGACTCTCGCAGGATCAATGGATTAATCACTGTTTGTCAATACAATTAAATACATTGAAAATGTGGGTTTGCTGTACTTCCCTTTTTAAATAGCAGTAGTTTTTCCACATAAGTATGATAACATTAATATTTACTTCAAAATTCTAAATCTAAATATTACTGTACTACAATCAAATGATGGGAAATCAGCTTTTTAGTGCTAATGTGTATTGTACTTTGGAAAAAGCTGCACATTATTTAATGAAACCTTTAATATGTTTGTTTTACATAACAGAACAGTCTGTTTTGGTCAAAAAACATCTATATTTACATGTCTAACAGATCTCTTGATAACAATTACATTTCTATTTTGCTGTGATTGTTGCTTATTCCAATAGTTTCTTCAAGGGGTCAAAATGACTCTAGTTGGTAATCCATGTAAACTCAGCAAAAAAAGAAATGTTCTCTCATTGTCAACTGCGTTTATTTACAGCAAACTAAACATGTGTAAATATTTGTATGAACATAAGATTCAACAACTGAGACATAAACTGAACAAGTTTCACAAATGTGTCTAACAGAAATGGAATAATGTGTCCCTGAACAAAGGGGGGTTCAAAAGTAAAAGTAACATTCAGTATCTTGTGTGGCCACCAGCTGCATTAAGTACTGCAGTGCATCACCTCCTCATGGACTGCACCAGATTTGCCAGTTGTTACCCCACTCTTCCACCAAGGCACCTGCAAGTTCCCAGACATTTCTGGGGGGAATGGCCCTAGCCCTCACTCTCCGATCCAACAGGTTCCAGACATGCTCAATGGGATTGAGATCCGGGCTCTTTGCTGGCCATGGCAGAACACTGACATTCCTGTCTTGCAGGAAATCACACACAGAACGAACAGTGTGGCTGGTGGCATTGTCATGCTGGAGGGTCATGTCAGGATGAGCCTGCAGGAAGGGTACCACATGAGGGAGGAGGATATCTTCCCTGTAACGCACAGTGTTGAGATTGCCTGTAATGACAACAAGCTCAGTCTGAAGACACACCGCCCCAGACCATATTGTACATTTTACAGTGCATATGTGTCCATTTTACATTTCAGAGGAGTCAGCAGGATGAGTGCACTCTATATGTGTGTCTGGGTCATTAGACACCATTAGACATGCACCTGTCTGGGGAGTGGACATGACTGTTTATTTCTGTACCAGTGTTATTTACTGTTCTGTACCAGTGTTATTTACTGTTGCTATGGTTGGTTATGGCTATTGGGAATTTTCCAGAACATGTGTGCTCATGTCAGAGGATTCAGCAAAACGAGTGCACTCTATATGTGTGTCTGGGTCATTAGACACCATTAGACATGCACCTGTCTGGGGAGTGGACATGACTATTTATTTTTGAACCATTGCTATGGCTCTAAAGTTTCCATTCTCTAATGTGAAACCAAACTAAAATTAGTGCAAGGCAAAAAGATAACGGTGGCTAAATGCCAGAGGGGATGACTCAGTAACATAAAGAGGAGTTACTATGTGTGTGACGTAAGGATGAAACCTGTATAAGAGTGTGTGCCAAGGCTGGAAAATTTGTTGTTTTCATGATCCAGCTCTACTTATATTACTCTGTAATAAAAGTCTATTTGAACTCACAGGCTCCGGTATTTGAGAAATATTATTGACGGAATATTTCCACGACAGAAATGGCCAGCTTGCCAGCAGTGGAAAAAGGGACCAGAGACGGTAAAAATCTGCAACTGTGGACAGGCGTCTTGGACGAACTACACAAAATACAAGTGGCCACTTGAAAACAAAGGTAAAAGTTTTTGGCCTATATTATAGAGTCTGTGTGGTTCGCTCCAGGAACCTGCCTCGGTAGTAGGTCACCAAGTGGGTCTCTCCAAATTTGACGAACCAAAGAAATATTGGGAGCTTTAGAGATCAATGAAATGCATGCAAAAATAATGGGGGGATAAAAAGCTTTGAAGGTTGCAACAGTGAAAATATAGTATATTAATTGGTGTGTGTGACCAATTGTAGAGGGAGATTTCTGTGCTTCATTTGTCTTGACTGGCTAACCTCTTACATCTAGACGTTCCGCTAGCGGAACATCGCTCCAATATCCAATGATGGGGCGTGGCGCGAAATACAAACTCCTCGAAAATCCGAAAACTTCCATTTTCAAACATATGACTATTTTACACCACTTTAAAGACAAGACTCTCCTTTATCTAACCACACTGTCCGATTTCAAAAAGGCTTTACAACAAAAGCAAAACATTAGATTGTCAGGAGAGTACCCAGCCAGAAATAATCAGACACCCATTTTTCAAGCTAGCATATAATGTCACAAAAACCAAAACCACAGCTAAATGCAGCACTAACCTTTGATGATCTTCATCAGATGACACTCCTAGGACATTATGTTATACAATACATGCATGTTTTGTTCAATCAAGTTCATATTTATATCAAAAACCAGCTTTTTACATTAGCATGTGACGTTCAGAACTAGCATTCCCACCGAACACTTCCGGTGAATTTACTAAATTACTGGCCACTCCAGGTGTCATACTGACCACGCAGGTGTCATACCACTCAGGAGGAGACATGCTCTTTCTCCTAGAGATAAACGTACATTAGTGTGAAAAGCGCAACTCAATCCCTGAACAACAGCAAAGGACCTTGTGAAGATGCTGGAGGAAACAGGTATAAACGTATCTAAATCTACAGTAAAACGAGTCATATATCGACATAACCTGAATGGCTGCTCAGCAAGGAAGAAGCCCCTGCTCCAAAACCACCATAAAAAAGCCAGACTACGGTTTGCAACTGCACATGGGGACGAAGATCATAGTTTTTGGATAAATGTCCACTGGTCTGACGAAACAAAAATAGAACTGTTTGACCATAATGACCATGTTTATGTTCAGAGTTAAAAGGGGGAGGCTTGCAAGCCGAAGAACTCCATCCCATCCATGAAGCACGGGGGTGGCAGCATCATGTTGTGGGGGTGCTTTGCTGCGGGGGGACTGGTGCACTTCACAAAATAGATGGATTCATGAGGCAGAAAAATTGTGTGGATATATTGAAGCAACATCTCAAGACATCAGTCAGGAAGTTAAAGCTTTGAAGCTAATGGGTCTTCCAAATGGACAATGAGCCAAAGCATACTTCCAAGTTATGGCAAAATGGCTTAAGGACAACAAAGTCAAGGTATTGGAGTGGCCATTACAAAGCCCTGACTTCAATCCTATAGAACATTTTTGGGCAGAACTGAAAAAGCGTGTACGAGCAAGGAGGCCTACAAACCTGACTCAGTTACACCAGCTCTGTCAGGAGGAATGGGCCAAAATTCACCCAACTTATTGTGGGAAGCTTGTGAAAGGCTATGCAAAACATTTGACCCAAGGTAAACAATTTAAAGACAATGCTACCAAATACTAATTGAGTGTATGTAAACTTCTGACCCACTGGGAATGTGATGAAAGAAACAAATAATTCTCTCTACTATTATTCTGACATTTCACATTCTTAAAATGAAGTGGTGATCCTAACTGACCTAAAACAGTGGATTTGTCATCTGTAAATACTGTATAAATACAAATGTAAAATCACAAAGAAACTACATAATCTTGCCTAGCCATGATTAGTTGAGATAACGAGGGGGCTGGGACATTCATGAGAAAGAGTTCATTCTGCCACTGGTTTCTCTGTCAAAATGGCATGTCCTGCTTCATGCTACCGTGGCTTTCTGAAGGATCTGTAGATCATTGGATTTACTAATACTTTCAGCATGGACGACATGCAAAGTGTAGCTACAGCTTTCAATAACAATGTTGCCCTGAAATCAACACAGCTCTGTGGAAGATAATCAGCAAAACCAGTCTGGTTTAATCTGAGTGGGAAGGATTATTTTGAAAGTGTTTCAGTCTGCGGTTAATCAAAATTCATACAGAAGTAAGAGTCTAGCAAGCTAGACAGTTGCTAACCAATTCATATACACTAACTAGCTACCTTTAGAGCCTATTGCCAATTGTATCTTCTGGTCAGGGGAGTTTTGTTAAGAGGCCCAACACTCATTCTTAACATTCACACGCATCACTTGCAGTAAGTACGTTGTTGTAAATATAAGGAACGTATCTTTCATTTTAACGAGAAGTAATAATAATTGAAAGAAAATGTAAATTAGTACACAACTTTATATTGTTAGCATTCCCACGTGGATGACAGAGGAGTACCTGTGCTAATTAGCTCTCTGTTTCCCCCGAAAACCTGTATGTAAACGGAAGATGGACGCCACAAATTGTAATTTGCTTTAATTTGTTTGTGTTGTTTTTCCTAATTGTAGGCAACTACGTTTAGCTCTTGAAGTTTAATCTTGAAATATGTTCTTAGTTTTTTAAGCACTACCTCACTGCTTTAGCACATGGTCACAACACATGTGTTTACATGTTAAGCCTTATAGAGTTGGGTGGATCTAAGACTTTAGAGGGTGAACTATGCTAAATGGGTGTGGAACAAAGAACAGCACTAAAGCTGGTCAATGTGTAAAAGGTTATCTTTATTTTACAACAATAGGCTACGTAATACTGTTAATGGTTTGCTTGAAGGGGAAATTTGTTAGATAATGTTGAGATAATCTATTTTGACAATTTGGTGAAAGTATTCCATTTCTAAATATATGTTTCCCAAGGATTAATGTAGAGCAAGTGTGAAAATCATAGCAAAATGTTAGTGGGCCCTGTCACGTTTGTGTGTAGGAATGGACCAAAGCGCAGCGTGGGTATCATTCCACATATTTAAATTGTAATGTGAAACTATGCAAGACAGACAATAAACTATAAACAAGAACAACAAACCATGACAAAGAGGTGCTACATGCATAAACTCAAAATAATCTCCCACAAACACAGGTGGGAAAAACAACTCCTTAAATATGATCCCCAATTAGAGACAACGATGACCAGCTGCCTCTAATTGGGAATCATACCAAAACCCCAACATAGAAAAAAGGAACTAGAACATAGAATAGAAAAATAAACTAGATAAACCCTCTAGTCACGTCCTGACCATCTCTACCATAAAAAATAAGGCCACTATGGTCAGGACGTGACAGACCCTTTTCTCCTAAATGGGTATATAAGTTTGTCAACTTTCAAAGCAGCATTACTTCCCAATATTTCATCCATCTACAGTGTATTCTATAACATTTTGAAGCTCGGCGTCTGTACTTTGATCCATTTATATTTTTTATCAAATAAGTGTTGAATCTGGTGAGGCTGCTCTCTGGCTCTCTCTACTTTTGACTGACTGTGTGTGTGTGCGTGGTGCATTTGTCAGTGATAAGTGCCCTCATACTTAGCCCTGCTGGGTATTTCCCTGCAGCCATGCTGGATCCATGTGGGTCAGCGAACGCTACAGATGCATCAAATGTCATCACACCACAAAACACTATCAGGAAACTGCCAAAATGTAAACACCCTCACCATGTCCCCTGCATCACAACAGAATGATTCTACGCTGAATTAAACCTAAATGAGAGGCGGTAGCCATAATTTGAGGTTAACAACCATAGAATAATGACAGAAACTCAATCCCTACATGGTGTGGGAGTCCTTGGCAGTTCTAATTTGGCGCTCTACCCCAATGCCTTGTGGGTGTTGCATTTTGTACCAGAACCAATGCCTTCACTACAGTGAACATGCATAGTGAACTCCATCTGGAGCCAGTGAGAGAAGCTAGATAGCACTCCTTAGCCAATGGTGGAACGCAATCGCTACACGCTCCCGTGACACATTGTCCATCTTATTGCATTAGGCACAGTGCATTTGATGGGTTCTGGCTGACAACTGACTACTACTGCAGCACAGAGGGACACTGAGGAAGAGATTGTGTGTGAGGCACTGCCTCAAGGCGAACTATGTCCTCTCAGTCATGGTTTCACAGTGCTATTAAATCCACGTTGGCTGTAATGGTGTGTCTGTTTACTGCCGCTGGGTGGGGATGATAGGCACAGCGAGGGTCAAAGAGAAGCTCTGTTATTAGCTCCTAACTGTCTTTCTGTTTTCTTCTGAGTAATCTCTTTCATTTTTTTTTTCTCTTGCTCTCTCTTTTTCTATTTCTTTCTTTCTACTTCTGTCTATGGGCCGGATTCAATCTAACCTGCTTTGGAAATGTTCAAGTGCTCTATTTGTTCGCAAACTACTTGTCTACATTATGTATCTATACTTTACCATAAGGAAAAAGGGTGAATAACTGGGTAAATAATAAAACAAGTTGGTATATGCTGCTTTTACACAGTCAGCCCAATTCTGATCTGTTCTATACTAATTGGACTTTTGACCTATCAAATCAGATCTTTTAACATCAGATCTTTTCCAGAGCTGATCTGATTGGTCAAAAGGCCAATTAGTGAGAGAAAAAAAATCTGAATTGGGCTGCCTGTGTAAACAGCCATATAGTACAATCCTAATTTCCTCCACAATCATAATTTGGTTAAAACCTGTTGGGGATAGGGGGCAGTATTTGCACGGCCGGATAAAAAACGTACCCGATTTAATCTGGTTACTACTCCTGCCCAGTAACTAGAATATGCATATAATTAGTGGATTTGGATAGAAAACACTCTGAAGTTTCTAAAACTGTTTGATTGGTGTCTGTGAGTATAACAGAACTCATATGGCAGGCCAAACCTGAGAAGATTCCATGCAGGAAGTGGAAATCTGATTTGTGGAATCACCTTCAACACTTTGCCTATGAAACAGACCGTGAGTTAGGATTCATTTAGCACTTCCTAAGGCTTCCACTAGATGTCAAGTCTTTACAAAGTGGTTTGAGTCTTCTATGGTAGAAACTGACCGAAAGAGAGGCTTGGAAAGTTGGTCATAGAGGGAGGGCCATTACTACTATGACGCGGGCGCACATGGGTACCCTCTCATTCAGAAACGTTTAGTAAGACAATGCAATCATCCGCCTTGAATATTATTGAAGCTCTGGTTGAATAGCATAGCACCTCGTTTATTGCAAAGTGTGATTTCCCAGTAAAGTTATTTTTAAATCTGGTAATGTGGTTGCATTCATGAGATGTTAATCTATAATTCTTTGAATGACAATATTACATTTTAACAATGTTTTCGAATAGTAATTTTGTAAATTGTAGCGCTGATCACCGGAAGCATTTGAGGGAAAATATTTTCTGAACGTCACGCGCCGATGTAAAATGCTGTTTTTATATATAAATATGAACTTTATCGAACAAAAAATGCATGTATTGTGTAACATGATGTCCTAGGAGTGTCATCTGATGAAGATTGTCAAAGGTTAGTGCTGCATTTAGCTGTGTTTTGGGTATTTGTGATGCATGCTAGTTGCTTTGAAAATGGCAGTGTGTTTTTTTTGGGCTGGGTACTCTCCTAACAATCTAATGTTTTGCTTTTGCTGTAAAGCCTTTTTAAAATCGGACAACGTGGTTCGATTCAGGAGAGGTGTATCTATAAAATGGTGTAAAATAGTAATATGTTTGAGAAAATGAAGTTATAGCATTTATGAGGTATTTGTATTTCGCGCGATGTGATTCCACTGGCTGTTGACTAGGGTGGGACGCAAGCATCCCAGGTTCCCAGACAGGTTTTAAGAGAGACATTGAGTATTTCTCAGAGCTGTCTTCACTTTAGTTTCAATCAGGGCTCTTCCATTGATTATCAATAGGACCGGTTTTTCAATGAGAAATAAACTGCTGGTGCTCTCTATCTATCTGTCATGTGGAGCACATTATCCATGGCCACATAGGATCACTTACATCACTCACACATGCATATAGATGGACATGCATGTGCACTCAAACACACACATACTGTCGGTTTCTCTTTTTCTCTGTCTGTATCTCTTCTCTCTCTCTCGCCTTTCTCTCACAGATACTCACAAATAAAGATCCAAGCTCACTCTCTTTTACACACACATACACCCATATTACCACCACCTTGGATACAATTAGGGGAGAAGAATCGTCATTATTCCTTCACCTGTGTGATCCCATTTTCAGTGTGATCAAAGGGAGACTGCCAGAGGAAATGGTTGGTGTAGAGATTGATTAGTAGGCCTGAGTGGAGCTTTGTAATCATGGCTGGCTGCAGCCTCAGCACTATCCCCTCTCTACGTCCCTCTCCCATGAGGATGCCCTGCTAACCAATAGTCATGTGGCTTAGAGGAGGAGAGGAGAGAGGAATAGGAGGGAGGGAGGAGGCAATGTAGGAAGTGGGAAGGCTTCTGCGGGAGAAACCTTTCCTGCCCTCTCCCTGCTCCTTCTGTGTCTGTCTCCCTCATTTTCTGTTTCTCGTTTTGTCTCTTTCTAGGTGTGGCTGTCTATTTTTGTCTGCTCCTCTCATTCACTGCTTTGTTTATTTATTTTGCTCGCTTACGCTCCCTACTCTCTCTTACATGTCTCTTTCTCCATCCACCCATCTATAATTTCCACTCCCTGTTCTTTCTCTCAGCTCTTCTTTCCCTCAGCTCTTCTTTCCCTGCATACAGGAAGACAGAGCCCAGAATCAAACAGACAACAGCAGACACTCATTCTCACCCTTCATCCCCTCCTCCTTCACTTTCATCCCTCTGTCCTCCCTCTGTTTAATTTCTTATTTCCTGGCCAAGTGTAAATATTTGTGCCTCTCTTCCCACTATCAGATGCACCTGACCTTGTTGATGCCTCTATTTTAAGATGTTGTCCTCCAAACGTCTTAATATCAACACCTTTCTATGTCCCCACCCTCTTATTCTAATAACTCTGCTCGTAAAAACCCGAGAAGCAATGTTGTGTATCTCAGCTTGAAAGAGAGTAGAAACAAGTGGAGTGCACTTTTTTTCAGGCAAAGAGGGAGAGGGAAAACGAGAGGGAAAACAGAAGCCTTGTGATTACATCTTCCTGACCACCTCCGGAGGCAGTCGAAGACACATGTTATACGGCTGTCCTTGGAGTGTAATCGAATCCTGACAACGAAAGCGTATACATTTGGCCAAAGTTACGGTTGTCACATCGGCCAGTTGAGGTAGTAATTATGGACAACGATACGTGAGAATTTCAGTATTTCAGTATAACGTTTCCTACTGTAACGTCTGCTTCCAACTCACACCCTCAAACACGTAGATCCCCTGAACGCAGCTCACTTTCCAGCCCACTTTCCAGCTCACACTCTCAAACACCTAGATCCCCTGAACGCAGCTCACTCTCCAGATCCCAATCACCTGAATTCTAGTCACCTGTTCACACACCTGTACGTCATTATCAAACACTATTTAGTTCAGTTCTTTGCACCCCATCACTGTGAGGAATTGTTTGCTTTGTGAAACATGGCTTTCTGAGCGCTGTCTTTTCTGTGCGCCACTCCTCCCGTCCTTCATCACCAAGATGGCGTAGCAGTCGGATGTGTGTATTTATCTTGTCCTGTCTTAGTAGCCGTTTTTTTTTGTATATATTTTAATCTCATTTACTATCTACGGACTCAAACTTTCCTGCAACCCGCCTCACCCAATGTGGTACGGATCTGGTATTTTTATACTTTAGAACCAGAACTCCCATCAGCAGCTAGCCAGCTAACTAGCTAGTAGTCATTTAGCCACTGCCAGCGGTCTTCACCGTTAACTCGGACACCAGCCAGCTTCAGCTCTGTCAACACCTGCCAGTCTGCACAGCGCGACATCAACCCAGAGCATATCGGACTGCTTTTTCTTTACTTTTATTCTCTGTTCTGAACGCAACAGACAACCAGTTCTTATAGACTTTAGCCGTACACGTATCCTACTCCTCCTCTGTTCCTCTGGTGATGTAGAGGTTAACCCAGGCACTGTAGCTTCCAGCACCACACCTATTTCCCAGGCGCTCTCATTTGTTGACTTCTGTAACCGTAAAAGCCTTGGTTTCATGCATGTTAACATCATAATCCTCCTCCCTAAGTTTGTTTTATTCACTGCTTTAGCACACTCCACCAACCCTGATGTCCTAGCTGTATCTGAATCCTGACTTAGGAAGGCCACCAGGAATTCTGAAACTAAAACATTTTCCAAAAAGATAGAACTGCCAAAGGGGGCGGCATTGCCATCTACTGCAGAGATCTGTCATGCTATCCAGGTCTGTGCCCAAACAATTCGACCTTCTACTTTTAAAAATCCACCTTTCCAGAAATAAGTCTCTCACCATTGCCGCTTGTTATAGACCCCCCCTCAGCCCCCAGCTGTGCCCTGGACACCATATATGACTTGATTGCCCCCCATCTATCTTCAGAGTTCATACTGTTAGGTGACTTAAACTGGGATATGCTTAACACCCCGGCCATCCTACAATCTAAGCTAGATGCCCTCAATCTCTCACAATTGATCAAGGAACCTACTAAGTACAACCCTAAATCTGTAACCATGGGCAGCCTCATAGATATCATCCTGACCAACTTGCCCTCCAAATACACCTCTGCTGTCTTCTACCAGGACGATGACCACCCCTCATCACTGTCAAATGCTCCATAAAACACTTCTGCGAGCCGGCCTTTCTAATCGACCTAGCCCGGGTATCCTGGAAGGATATTGACCTCATCCCATCAGTAGAGGATGCCTGGTTGCTCTTCAAAAGTGCTTCAAAAAATGTAGAACTAAGAACAGATATAGCCCTTTGCTCACTCCAGACTTCACTGCCCTTGACCAGCACAAAAACATCCTGTGGCGTACTGCATTAGCATCGAATAGCCCCCGCAATATGCAACTTTTCAGGGAAGTCAGGAACCAATACACACAGTCAGTTAGGAAAGCTATCTTTTTCAAACAGAAATTTGCATCCTTTAGCAGTAATTCCAAAATGTTTTGGGACACTGCAAAGTCCATGGAAAATAAGAGCACCTCCTCCCAGCTGCCCACTGCACTGAGGCTAGGAAACACTCACCACCGATAAATCTACGATAAATGATCATTTCAATAAGCATTTATCTACGGCTGGCCATGCTTTCCACCTGGCTACCCCTACCCCTGCCGACAGCTCTGCACCCACCCCCCGCACTAACTTGCACAAGTTCCCCCCGCTTCTCCTTCACCCAAATCCAGACAGCTGATGTTCTGAAAGAGCTGCAAAATCTGGATCACTACAAAGCAGCTGGGCTAGACAATCTCTTTCTAGAATTATCCACCGCAATTGTTTCAACCCCTATTACAATCCTGTTCAACCTCTCTTTTGTATTGTCTGTGAACCCCAAAGATTGGAAAGCTGCCATGTTCATCCCCCTCTTCAAAGGGGAAGACACCTTAGACCCAAACTGTTATAGACCTATATCCATCCTGCCCTGCCTTTCTAAAATCTTCGAAAGCCAAGTTAACAAAAAGATCACAGACCATTTCCAAAATTAGAAATTGTGTTTGGATAAAAGAGCAGACTTTAAAATTGTATATCATACAGTGTAGTTCGGGGATCATCAACTAGATTCAACAGCGGGACGTTGCTTTTTTTTATGGATGGTCGGTGGGCCGGAACATAATTTAAGCAATAAGGCCCGAGGGGGTGTGGTATATGGCTAAGGGGTGTTCTTATGCACAACGCGGAGTGTCTGGATGCAGCTCTTAGCTGTCGTATAACACAAACCCCAGAGGTGCCTTATTGATATTATAAACTGTTTACCAACTTAATTAGAGCAGTAAAAATAAATGTTTTGTCATACAGGTAGTATACGTTCTGATATAAGGTCTTCGAAAGCCAAGTCAACAAACAGATTACCGACTATTTCGAATCCCACCGCACCCTCTCCGCTATGCAATCTGGTTTCAGAGCTGGTCATGGGTGCACCTCAGCCACGCTCAAGGTCCTAAACGACATCGTAAACGCCATCGATAAGAAACAATACTGTGCTGCCGTATTCATTGACCTGGCCAAAGCTTTTGACTCTGTTAATCACCACATCCTCATCGGCAGACTTAGTAGCCTTGGTTTCTCAAACGATTGCGTCGCCTGGTTCACCAACTACTTCTCTGACAGAGTTCAGTGTGTCAAATCGGAGGGCCTACTGTCTGGACCTCTGGCAGTCTCTATGGGGGTACCACAGGGTTCAATTCTTGGGCCAACTCTTTTCTCTGTATACATAAATGATGTCGCTCTTGCTGCTGGTGAATCTCTGATCCACCTCTACGCAGACGACACCATTCTGTATACTTCTGGCCCTTCTTTGGACACTGTGTTAACAACCCTCCAGACGAGCTTCAATGCCATTCAACTCTCCTTCCGTGGTCTCCAACTGCTCCTAAACACAAGTAAAACTAAATGCATGATCTTCAACCGATCGCTGCCTGCACCTGCCCGCCCATCCAGCATAACTTCTCTGGATGGTTCTAACTTAGAATTTGTGGACAACTACAAATACCTAGGTGTCTGGTTAGACTGTAAACTCTCATCAATCATCTCCAATCCAAAGTGAAATCTAGAATTGGCTTCCTATTTCGCAACAAAGCATCCTTCACTCATGCTGCCAAACATACCCTCGTAAAACTGACCATCCTACCAATCCTCGACTTCGGCGATGTCATTTACAAAATAGCCTCCAATACCCTACTCAACAAGCTGGATGCAGTCTATCACAGTGCCATCCGTTTTGTCACCAAAGCCCCATATACAACCCACCACTGCGACCTGTATGCTCTCGTTGGCTGGCCTTCACTTCATAATCGTCGCCAAACACATTGGCTCCAGGTCATCTACAAGACCCTGCTAGGTAAAGTCCCCCCTTATCTCCGCTCACTGGTCACCATAGCAGCACCCACCTGTAGCACGCGCTCCAGCAGGTATATCTCTCTGGTCACCCCTAAAGCCAACTCCTCCTTTGGTCGTCTCTCCTTCCAGTTCTCAGCTGTCAATGACTGGAACGAACTACAAAAATCTCTAAAACTGGAAACACTTATCTCCCTCAGTAGCTTTAAGCACCAGCTGTCAGAGCAGCTCACAGATCTCTGCACCTGTACATAGCCCATCTTTAATTTAGCCCAAACTACTACCTCTTCCCCTACTGTATTTATTTATTTTATTTATTTTGCTCCTTTGCACCATATTATTTATATTTTAACTTTTAACTTTCTTCAAACTACAAATCTACCATTCCAGTGTTTTTCTTGCCATACTTTATTTACTTTGCCACCATGGCATTTTTTTGCCTTTACCTCCCTTATCTCACATCATTTTCTCACATTGTATATAGTCTTATTTTTTTCTACTGCATCATTGATTGTATGTTGTTTTACTCCATGTGTAACTCTGTGTTTTTGTATGTTGTCGAACTGCTTTGCTTTATCTTGGCCAGGTCGCAATTGTAAATGAGAACTTGTTCTCAACTTGCCTACCTGGTTAAATAAAGGTGAAATAAAATAAAATATACCACGGCTGTCAGCCAATCAGCATTCAGGGCTCGAACCACCCACTTCATAATTACAAATAATTTGTAGACTGCAAGAACTTCAAACAGATATAATGTTGGAATAAAACCATAATAATTTCAAACCTTGCTTACATTTGTATATGATCATGTGGCTCTCTATTATACTTGGGAACAGATTTCAAAAATTCCTGGTGTTTCTACAGTCTTAGGTCCAACAATGAAAATGTAAAAAATCGAAATGTTTTTGGGGCTCAGAAAACCTGTGGGGGAAATGACACGTTTCTATGTTTTGTAGTAAAAAAGATGGAAGAGGAAGATAAGTGTTTCCAATGACATCATCAACCAGTTATTAGACAATCAGATGCACACTGATGATGTCATTGGAAACACTTATCTTGCTCTATATTTTTTACTAGAAACGTGCCATTTACAGATAATGAGGTCGGGGTGGTGCTGGAGATTATGAATATGAAGTAGAATAATTGTAAAATTTCCCTTTTAATTGCTTATTGTTGTATAAAGTGAACTTCTCATTGAACAGCTAGAGGGCTGCTCTTTGTTTACACAAGTTAGCATCATTCACACCATCTTAAGCCTTAGACACACATATCTCTTAAATAATTCACATGTGAACACATGACTGTGCCATGTGCTATATCAGTCAGGCAGTGCTTCAACAATATTTCAAGATTTAAAATACTTTAATAATGCATAAAGGTAAAAACTACCAACAACAAAGGTATCTAGCCTGAGAGCAGAAAAAAATACATACAAAAACGTTGCATACAAGTAATTACGTTAATTGTCTCCCAAGTTCAAGCAATAAGCTCATAAAATACAAAGACAAAATACCTGAAGTTCTGCTTGTTCACCATCATTCATCTCCTAGTACTGGTGGTGGAGAGCAGGTTTATGCTGAAAGTAAAATAGGTTTAAACAATTAATTAATCTCACATTTTTTATAGTTTCTTATTTTTTTATTTAACCTTAAATTTACCTAGGCTAGTCAGTTAAGAACAAATTATTATTTACAATGATGGCCTGACCCCTTACCCTATAGGTTGGTGTTGCCTGGTACAGCTGTACTACAATGCCCTGTACACACTCAACCTGCTTGCAGCCAAACAGACATTACAAGATAACTAGCTAGATTTAGCAAACATTTAATTACCAGCTGGCTAGATGCACAGTGCATTCAGGAAAGTATTCAGACCCCTTCCCTTTTTCAACATTTTATTTCGATACAGCATTATTCTAAAATGTATTAAATAAACAAAAAATTCCACAACAATTTATACACAATACCCCATAATGACAAAGCAAAACATTTTAATTTTTTATTTTTTTGCAAATGTATTAAAAAAAAAAAAAAAAAATACCAGTTCACAACTGCGATGAGACTTGAAGTTGAGCTCAGGTGCATCCTGTTTCCATTGATCATCCTTGAGATGTTTCTACAACTTGATTGAATCCACCTGTGAGCTCAGGTGCATCCTGAGCTCACAGGTGGATTGATTGGACATCATTTGGAAAGGCCCCACAGTTGACAGTGCATGTCAGAGCAAAAACCAAGCCATGATGTCAAAGGAATTGTCTCTAGAGCTCCGAGACAGGATTGTGTCGAGACGCAGATCTGGGAAATTTACCAAAACAATTCTGCAGCATTGAAAGTCCCCAAGAACAAAGTGGCCTGCATCATTCTTAAATGGAAGAAGTTTGGAACCACCAAGACCCTTCCTAGAGCTGGCCACATGGCCAAACTGAACAACTGGTGTAGAAGGACCTTGTTCAAGGAGGTGATTGTCACTATAACAGAGCTCCAGAGTTCCTCTATTGAGATGGGAGAACCTTCCAGAAGGACAATCATCTCTGCAGCACTCCACCAATCAGGCCTTTATGGTAGAGTGGCCAGACGGAAGCCATTACTCAGTAAAAGGCTCATGACAGCACGCTTGGAGTTAGCCAACAGGCACATAAAGGAAACTCAGACCATGAGAAAAGATTCTCTGGTCTGATGAAACCAAGATGTAATTATTTGGCCTGAATGCCAAACGTCACATCTGTAGGAAACCTGGCACCATCCCTACTGTGAAGCTTGGTGGCGGCAGCATCATGCTGTGGGGATGTTTTTCAACGACAGGGACTGGGAGACTAGGCAGGATAAAAACCTTCTCCAGAGTGCTCAAGACCTCAGACTGGGATGAGGGTTCACTTTCCAAAAGGACAACAATCCTAAATACACAGCCAAGACAACACAGGAGTGGCTTCGGGACAAGTCTCTGAATGTCATTGAGTGGCCCAGACAGAGCCCGAACTTGAACCCAATCTAACTTCTCTGGAGAGACCTGAAAATGGCTGTGCAGCAACGCTTCCCATCCAACCTGACAGAGCTTGAGAGGATCTGCAGAGAAGAATGTAAGACACTCCTCAAATACAGGTGTGCTAAGCTTGTAGTGTCATACCCAAGAAGACTTGAAGCCATAATCATTGCCAAATGTTCTTCAACAAAGTACTGAGTAAAGGGTCTGAATACTTATGTAAATGCATATTTCATTTTTTTTAATACATTTGCAAAACATTTCTAAACCTGTTTTGACTTCATCATTATGGGGTATTCTGTGTAGATTGAGGGGGGAAAAAACAGTTGAATCCATTTTATAATAAGGCTGTAACGTAATAAAATGTGGAAAAGGTCAAGGGGTCTGAATACTTTCCGAATGCACTGTAAATGGTATTCATCAAGCTAGCCAGCTTGTTGACCATGCAAAAAATGACCTCAATCTATAGTCCAATTGTAACATGTGCTCCCTCCAGCCTCTAGGTCACCAGGCTGCTCATTATGGCGCCCACCTGTCACCATCGTTACACGCACCTGCGTGTCGTCAGACTCACCTGGACTTGATCACTTCCCTCATTACCTTCCCTATATATGTCACTCCCTTTGGTTCCTTCCCCAGGCATCATTGTTTCTGTTTCATGTCTGTGTGCTGCTAGTGTTTATTGTTTTGTATTATGTTCTGTTTATTTTATTAAAACACTCACTCTCTGAACTTGCTTCCCGACTCTCAGCGCACATCGTTACTCCAATGTAGATAGCTATTTAGCTATAATGTCATCATGGCTAGCTAGCTAGCCAACTTAGTGCCTTCAGAAAGTATTCACACCACTTGAATTAAAAATAGGTGTTTAATTTAAAATGAATTAAAATGGTTTTTTTTGTCACTGGCCCCATAATGTTAGTGGAATTCCTTTTTTTTTAAATAGTTACAAATTAATAAAACGTCTTGAGTCAATCGGTATTCAAACCCCTTTGATATGGCAAGCCGAATTAAGTGAATGAATAAAAATGTGCTTAAAAGGTACATGATAAGTTGCATGGACTAGCATAGTGTTTAACGTGATATTTTTGAAAGACTACCTCCTTTCTGTACACACACATACAATTATCTGTAAGCTCACTCAGTTGAGAAGTGAATTTCAAACACCACTTCAACCACAGAGACCAGGGAGGTTTTGAATATCCCTTTGAGCATGGTGAAATTACTACATACACTTTGGATGGTGTATCAATACACCCAGTAACAACAAAGATGAAGTTGTCCTTAACTCAGTTTCCGGAGAAGAAGGAAACTGCTCAGGGACTTCACCATAAGGCCAATGGTAACTTTAAAACAGTTACAGAGTATAATGGCTGTGCTCAATAGGAATGAGATCCGGGCTCTTTGCTGGCCACGGCAGAACACTGACATTCCTGTCTTGCAGGAAATCACAAACAGAACAAGCAGTATGGCTGGTGGCATTGTCATGCTGGAGGGTCATGTCAGGATGAGCCTGCAGGAAGGGTACCACATGAGGGAAGAGGATGTCTTCCGAGTAACGCACAGCGTTGAGATTGCTTGCAATGACAACAAGCTCAGTCCGATGATGCTGTGACACATCGCCCCAGACCATGACGGACCTTCCACCTCCAAATCGATCCCGCTCCAGAGTACAGGGGTCGGTGTAATGCTCATTCCTTCGACCATAATTGTGAATCCGACCATCACCCCTGGTGAGACAAAACCTTGACTCGTCAGTGAAGAGCACTTTTTGCCAGTCCTGTCTGGTCCAGCGACGGTGGGTTTGTACCCATTGGTGACGTTGTTGCTAGTGATGTCTGGTGAGGACCTGCCTTACAACAGGCCTACAAGCCCTCAGTCCAGCCTCTCTCAGCCTATTGCGGACAGTCTGAGCACAAATGAAGGGATTGTGCATTCCTGGTGTAAATCGGGCAGTTGTTGTTGTCATCCTGCACCTGTCCCGCAGGTGTGATGTTCGGATGTACCGATCCTGTGCAGGTGTTGTTACACGTGGTCTGCCGCTGCGAGGACGATCAGCTGTCTGTCCTGTAGCGCTATCTTAGGCATCTCACAGAACGGACATTGCAATTTATTGCCCTGGCCACATCTGCAGTCCGCATGCCTCCTTGCAGCATTCCTAAGGCATGTTCACGCAGATGAGCAGGGATCCTTGGGCATCTATATTTTGGTGTTTTTCAGAGTCAGTAGAAAGGTCTCTTTAGTGTCCTAAGTGTTCATAACTGTGACCTTAAATGCCTACCGTCTGTAAGCTGTGAGTGTCTTAACGACGGTTCCACAGGTGCATGTTCATTAATTGTTTATGGTTCATTGAACAAGCATGGGAAACAGTGTTTAAACCCTTTACAATGAATATCTGTGAAGTTGTTTGGATTTTTATGAATTCTTTGAAAGACAGGGTCCTGAAAAACGGACGTTTCTTTTTTTGCTGAGTTTTGTTACTCCACAATACTATCCTAATTGGGAAAAGAAGGAACCTTGTACAGAATAAAATATTCAAAAACACACACGTTGTTTGCAACAAGGCACTAAATGAATACTGTAAAAAATGTGGCAAAGCAATTAACTTTTTGTCCTGCAGACAAAGCATTATGTTTGTGGCAAATCCAATTCAACACATTACAGATTACCACTGTCCAAATTTGCAAGCATAGTGGTGGCTGCATCATGTTATGGGTATGATTGTAATTGTTAAGGAAAGAGCTACACACAGGGAACATCCTTGAGGAAAATCTGGTTCAGTCTGCTTTCCACCAGACACTGGGAGTAAACCTTTCAGCAGGACAATAACCTAAAACATAAAGCCAAATAAACAATGGAGTTGCTTACCAAGAAGACGGTGAATGTTACTGAATGGACTGAGTTACAGTTTTGACTTAAACCTGTTAGGGACAGACGTTACGCTACCGGAACGCCTCACCAACATCCAATGGTAGAGCGTGGCGTGAAATACAAATACCTTAAAAATTCTATAACTTCAATTTTTCAAACATATTACTATTTTACACCATTTTAAAGACAAGACTCTCGTTAATCTAACCACATTGTCCGATTTCAAAAAGGCTTTACAGCGAAAGCAAAACATTAGATTATTTCAGGAGAGTACCCTGCCAAAAATAATCACACAGCCATTTTCAAAGCAAGCATATATGTCAAAAAACAAAAGCAACAGCTAAATGCAGCACTAACCTTTGATGATCTTCATCAGATGACACTCCTAGGACATTATGTTATACAATACATGCATCTTTTGTTCAATCAAGTTCATATTTATATCAAAAACCAGCTTTTACATTAGCATGTGATGTTCAGAACTAGCATACCCACCGAAAACTTCCGGTGAATTTACTAAATTACTCATGATAAACGTTCACAAAATGCATAACAATTATTTTAAGAATTATAGATACAGAACTCCTTTATGCAATCGCTATGTCCGATTTTAAAATAGCTTTTCGGCGAAAGCACATTTTGCAATATTCTGAGTACACAGCTCGGCCATCACAGGCTAGCTAATTTGACACCCACCAAGTTTGGGGCTCACTAACCTCAGATTTACTATTAGAAAAAATGGATTACCTTTGCTGTTCTTTGTCAGAATGCACTCCCAGGACTTCTACTTCAGCAACAAATGTTGTTTTGGTTTCAAATAATCCATAGTTATATCCAAATACCGCCGTTTTGTTCGTTCGTTCAAGTCACTATCCGAAGGGTGACGCGCGAGTGCATTTCGTGACAAATAATGTCTAAATATTCCATTACCGTACTTAGAAGCATGTCAAACGCTGTTTAAAATACATTTGTATGCTATTTTTCTCATGAAATAGCGATAATATTCCAACTGGGCAACGTTGTATTCATTCAAAGGCTGAAAGAAAAAAATGGAGAAGTCTCGTGACCTCGGATCTCCAGTGTCACTGTCCACAGGCTGACCACTCACAAACAGAGCTGCTGTACTTTGCCCAGAGACAGAAGACACCCCATTCCACTTTCTGGCGGCTTTAGAGAGCCAATGGAAGCCTTAGAAAGTGTCACGTTACAACACAGATGCTGTAATGTCGATAGAGATGCAACAGAAGGACAACAAATTGTCAGACAGGGCACTTCCTGTATGGAATCTTCTCAGGTTTTGGCCTGCCATATGAGTTCTGTTATACTCACAGACACCATTCAAACAGTTTTAGAAACTTTAGAGTGTTTTCTATCCATATCTACTAATTATATGCATATTCTAGTTTCTGGGCAGGAGTAGTAACCAGATTAAATCGGGTACGTTTTTTATCCGGCTGTGAAAATACTGCCCCCTATCCCAAAGAAGTTAACAAGTTCTATATTCCGTTCTCGGAACATGAAGAACATTTTCCATAAAAACCACAAGGTAACTTTAGCAACGTTCATTGAACGTTCTAAGATTGTTTATTAGAAACATATACATTCCATTCTTAGCATCAACAAAACTCTCTTTATCCTCTATCTTGTTAAGTGTGTTCAGGTGAGGTGGCTTTTTAAACGTGTTTGTTATGTGACGAATAGTCTATTTCAGTTGCTATATCAGTTATGAAAATAATAGGCTACTGTGGTATTATAATACAGTGGTTGTCTATGGGAAATGTTTTAAAAGTCCACTCTGGAATTACATTTTTTTCCATACACTTGTCACGCTCTTCTGGACTCCATCATAGTCCATCCCATGTATCCCCAATACATTTGTAGTTCAGTTTAATTTCTGTAATGCTAGCACATCAACCCTCAATGAGTGAAACAGACAGTTCAGTAACACAATTAACAATACAAGTGTGCTGTTTTCTGTTGATTTATACAGCTTGTGTCATAAGAGGATGTTCCAAGGCAGGTTGGATTAATTTGCATACAGGGAGGAACCAGGGAATCTGGTCACAATGTGGATGCAGTGGGCAGATAAGAGACACATTTTGTTACCATGTGTAGACACAACAAATCTTGATCAGATAGTTATCGGATGATGACAACCACTTGTTAATAAATGGTATAACCATGGCTGGAGAGGGAAATATAAATAATATAATAAAATAATAATAGAAGCGAATGTGGAGGTGGCGAGGCTGTGGAGTGCACTTCAGACATGGCCTTTCGACTTGTTTAATTACTGTTCACCTGGGCCAAAAGCCTAGTGGAGGAGTTGGACAGAAGCCCAAACAAACAATGTTTCCGATCGGGTTTAAGTAATCCCCCAAGAGTCGATGTTAGCATAATAAAAATGTGTCTGTTTAAGCTAGAGATATTCGTTTTCTTGGATGGCTGTGTCTCAATCCACCACATCCGCCAATTTCGGCCTTCCACATCTGAGATGGAAGGGCGCAGAGCTACAGAGGTGTTTGTCAGACCACTAAATGGTCTGGGCTTAAAACGAATAAAAATCCACCTTCGAAAGCATGGACTCTCAAAAAAAATGAGCGTAGTAGATCAAAACTCACAAGACTCATCTGAAGGTTACCCGGTACCAGTTTAAAAAAAATGGAATTATGGAAGTACAGATGTCAGATGTTAATTTTATCACCCTGTTGCAGGATAACTTTCGTGTAGGGTATTTGAACTTTAAAAAGGCTTCTGAGGTTTGTACTGTAATTTCCACTTTGAAATTTCAGACTTGATTTTCTCTTACATTTTTTTTCCCTTAATAATTATAATCCACATAATTATTGACATTTCCTGTTGCTGCAGGATTATTTTCCTGCTGTAGCAAACTGGCTCAAATTAAGATCTTACATCTGTACTATTGTGGCAAAAAAGGGGTTAAATATCGGTCAAAATAAATAAATAAAACATTTCCTGAGCTTTTTTATATCTCTCAGATATATGAAAGACACTTCAGGGTTGGGTTCAATTCGAAAGGAGCCAAACACTGGTATGTGTGTGTGTGTTCACACGAGTCTGCGTGTGTTTATGTGCGCATGTGTGTGCATATGACCGAACATAATATTTCCTGATCAAACTGGCTAATTCAACTTGCTGGGCAGATGTTCCTTTTCCCTTTTACCAGGTTGCTGTGGACTACATCAGTCTGGATTATTTAGGCATGATGGTGTGAATAACAAGTAAGGCATGAATAATCCAACCATAGCAAAGTTCAAATGAAATACACAACAGCTTGTGTAAGGTAGGATAAGCAATCATTATTCTAAGATTTCAGCTATTCCTAGACAGATACATTATTTGTAACATACCCTTGACTGTCACATGCTGTATGTGCACACTGTGTCCAGAGCTAATTTAGTCAATACATTGTTTGACCAATAACAACCAAAACCTATATGACACCCTACTTATAAAGTGAACTATCCACTTTCTGTAAACAAACCACACCTACCATATCCAAAGACAGTACATATACACTGAGTGTACAAAACATTAGAAACACCTGCTCTTTCCATGACATAGACTGACCACTTGAATTCAGGTGAAAGCTATGATCTCTTATTGATGTCACATGTTAAATCCACTTCAATCAGTGTAGATGAAAGGGAGGAAACGGTTTTAAAGAGTTTTTTTTAAAGCCTTGAGACATGTATTGTGTATGTGTGCCATTCAGAGGGTGAATGGGCAAGACAAAGATGTAAGTGCCTTTGAACTGGTTATGGTAAGAGGTGCCAGGCGCACCGATTTGAGTTTGTCAAGAACTGCAACACTGCTGGGTTTTCATGCTCAACAGTTTACCATGTGTATCAAGAATTGTCCTTCACCCAAAGGACATCCAGCCAACTTGACACCTTGTAGAGGCCATGCCCCAACGAATTGAGGATGTTCTGAGGGCCGAAAGGGGGTGCTACTCAATATTAATATTAGGAAGAAGTACATACACTGTGATGAGCTTGATTCTCAGTCTGTAATTACCAAACAAAAGGCATGTGGCTGAGGATAAATGAGGGGATTTGTCGCTGTGAATAATGGCCTTCAGTCAAGGAGAACACAGAAATCATCTTTATGTTAAAGAATTTACACTCGGGCATTCATCACGGCACTGTCAGAGCTCTGGTGAGGATCATAAAACTCTGAGAATGCATCATTTTGATCTGCCTCGTCTGACGTATCCTATTTCCCAAGATGAGCCTTATTCACCGAAGGATGATAACTGCAATTAGTGTAGCTTGTTGCAAGTCAGGATGCACATTCAGGCACATTCAGTCCTGGATTCCAACACAGTTTGTCACTCGCTCAAGAAGTGCTGATCATTATCCTTCGGGGTATTAGAGAAACTTTTCTCTGCAAGGTCTACCTCACTCGCTAGATGGCCTGGGCCGTGGTGATCATGTAATTGTGCACAATTAAACTAAAAATGGTCATCGGATTGCTTACGGTTCTCCCTTTGATGCGTTCAATCACATATTTGTGACCATTGTTGAGTGGTCCATGCAGCCTATCATCACAAATATGTGATTGGAAAAGTAGCAACAGAACGTAGCTATGATGCAACAAATGTGTCTAAACAGCATTGTCTGAAAGGCATCTAAACAATATTTTGTACTGATGGGAAATACAAATCTTCACAAATATATTAGTCAATTTCAACTTTTATTGTAAAAGATAAATGCGAACTTCATCATCCAAACATCACTCAGAAAACATCCACATCCACTCATTCCATAAACCAGTCTAAATAACAGGTTGCGCTGTCAAAAAAACTAAACATAAGTTAGAGACCTAACAGCAAGACTTGTTTACAATGTACCACATCTGTAGTGAGCACAAGGGAGAAATGTAATATTGTTTAGAAAAGAGATGCGTGTCAGCTAGGCTAAAATCCGATCAATTCTTTATTATGGCAGCCATGTTTGCTTATTTTGGACAAGCAAAAACTCCATAATCCCAGAATGCCATTCACTATAAGATGCAAATAAACAAAGTCAAAGATGAATGTGCTCATTGCCTGAAAAATAGGAATTTAGTTTGGCCACTTTTCAGTATATCACAAATCTATGTTCTTGTTGCATTGTATACAAGAACCGGAGCACATGACTTGACAAGTCGTTTACCTTTTTTGACAAATCACAAAGAATATATAGTGTTATCACCTCACAGATCATCTCACCAAATACAAGTCTACTGTCTAGCCTACACACATCATATGTGTCCATTACAATCTATGCAAGAATCAGAATGCATGATTTGTCACCAATCCTTGAAAACAAGTGAATAAAACAGTAAATACATTATGCCCCATATATACATACGGTATGCAGTATACAGTAGAAATGACAACATGATATACAGAAAATAATGCACTTACTTTGATAGGAATGCACATGTCCAAAATTATTATTTGGAAAGAAAACAACAATGAAGACAATACGGGCGCCAGCCAGAACATGTGCCGGGGGAAAAAGTTATTGCAAGGCCTGTTCTGACTAGAGATATGCAATGTCTTCATACTTGATCTGGGGAAACATTGGGAAAGTACTTGGGCTCTTGACAAAGAGAAGTTTGTCAGGCTCCATGAAGCCTCAAACAGAAATTGTCCACAACAGTGAAATGGGCAAATTTTTTTGCGATTGAATTGTGAGGCGGAACACACCTCAATTCAGAAGGTTGTTAAAAAATCAAACTTGTTCGAAAATAATTAGAAATTGACAAGTTGAAACATAATTAGATAATTTGCAGGCTCCATCTTGGTTTCAGGGCAGTGCGGGTTAACTGTCCTGTTGCGTAACAATCACATTTTGGAACAATGAGTGCATTCCTACATCACATGCATAAAAAAACTCATGTTGTGGCAACCATTAGTGACATTTGGAACTCACAATGAAAGGTTTAACACAGACTGCTTCTGCATCAGTGTACTCCTGGGGCCTCATTTATCAATCATGCATAGGCACAAATATGTGCGTAAACCATGCGTGGGATAATTTCCATGCAAAGTGTGAAATGTATCAATATGAACGTTTACATATTTACATACAGCCATGACCATGCGTATGCACAGTGCCAAGTGATGGAATAAGGAAACTGCTTTTCAAGCGTAGAATGGGGGAAAATATATGAAATTGGTGAGACTAAAAGGTTTTATTTCATTGTATTTCCATTGTGAAATCATGAAACATATCTTGACATTCTATAGCCTATAATTTGACTACATCAGTGCATTTGTTATGATAACCTATATTAACCAGTTCAATTAGAGGTAGGCCTACATGTGAAAGTGAAATCATTGTTGAAATACTAAAAAATAATGAGATCTTCAGAAATCGAATGAGAGAGAGCTGATCTTGCACTGTTAGAAGATTTGACACATGCTGCATTTCGCAGAGTGTGTTTTTAGAGAAATGTGAGACTTTTTCTGCACATTGGCTCATCAGATCGTTTCCCAAAACAAATCATATAGAATATTTGCAGGGATTTAAGACCTACTTTAAAAAGGCATTCCGTTACACATCCAACTGCAATCTACCGTTGGGTTTTTGGCCACAGGCACTTTTCAGCGGGAGCTTGCTGATCGACATCAAACAGCCCCAGATGAGCTGGGGCAATCATCAGCAAAACTAACAATAACACATAAAATGTCCATACACCATCGCACAACAGGTTGAAGTGAAGAGGGGTTTCTTTGCCATGATGCCATAAATGGGTATCCCAAAAAAGAATGGAGCAATAGACGGCACCCACCACATCTCCATAAAATCACCATCCCAAAACGATTTAAACTATGTGAACAGAAAAGGCTTCCACTCTTTATGTGCAGGTGATCGGTTATGTAATATGCAAAAGACACTGCTGAATGTGGTGACACGGTGGCCAGGTGGAAAGCACAACTTCTTTATTCTGCAGAACAGCAATGTTGGCCTACAGGACTGAGCTGATGAGGATGGATGGCTTATTAGTGTAGCCTACTCATTTGAAGCATATTTGCCATTGCTAAAGCATGGAATGCCATTTGGGGTTTTGCGTGTCAAAAAGATGCACGTCAAATAAAGCTATTTGTGTCAAATAAGCTTGTTGACCAATCAGGACCTGGATATGACTGCATGTCACATAATAATATAACACATTCATTACTTTTTTACATAGTTATTACACATTGATTACACTATCACTCATATTCCATTTGTCACAGCAATTCACCGATACGTATATTATGCTGCTGATAAAATGTTGTGTCACGCATCTGCCGCTGCCACACAAGCGCAGACACACTTCCACAAGCTCTGGGTCAGTGCTGGTCATAAAAAAAGTTAGCTAGCTGATGGATGCCACCAAGGTTTTTCTCTAAGAACATAGCAAAATGACATCTGTTTCAGTAACTATAGTTAGCTAGCTAACTATCTAGCAAGGTGTTATCATCTTAAACACCCCTAATTTATAAGATAGTTGTTATTTGATAAATTATTTTGGAACACCCCTATGTGAAGCTAGCCACAGTAAGGATTAGCCACAATAGTGGAATTTGAGGTTCACATTCAAAATAAAAGTATCTAATTGAAAGTGATGCAAATTAATACAAATAGTGGAATTATGCTATAATAGAATAGATCATGTGTAACCACTGTGAAATGAGCAACGTTTATTGTACCGGTCGACCTACTATGTGTATTGAACACTATTCAGCGTGGATGTTTTGGAGTCTGATAACTCTGAGGAGAACTTTGGGGGAAAAAGCACTTGGGTACTGAGTAGACTGATACCCCATTTAATTGTTCAACAATCCTTAAACTGTTGGAGGCTGTTGAGGCTAGGGGGCAGTATTTGCACAGCCGGATAAAAGACGTACTCGATTAAATCTGGTTACTACTCCTGCCCAGAAACTAAAATATGCATATAATTAGTAGATTTAGATAGAAAACACCCTAGTTTCTAAAACTGTTTGAATGGTGTCTGAGTATAACAGAACTCATATGGCAGGCCAAAACCTGAGAAGATTCCATACAGGAAGTGCCCTGTCTGAAAATGTGTTGTCTTTCTGTTGCATCTCTATCAAAAATACAGCATCTGTGCTGAAACGTGACACTTTCTAAGGCTCCCATTGGCTCTCTAAAGCCGCCAGAAAGTGTAATGGGGTGTCTGCTGTCTCTGGGCGAAGAACAGCAGGAGAATTTGTGAGTGGTCAGCCTGGGGACAGTGACACTGGAGATGCGCGTTCATGAGAATTCTAAAAATGTTTCTTTCAGCCTTTGAATGAATACAACGTTGCCCGGTTGGAATATTATCGCTATTTTACGAGAAAAATAGCATAAACATGTATTTAAACAGCGTTTGACATGCTTCTAAGTACGGTAATGGAATATTTTGAATTTTTTTGTCACGAAATGCGCTCGCGCGTCACCCTTCGGATAGTGATCTGAACGCACGAATAACTACCTAACGATAACTATGGATTATTTGGAACCAAAACAGCATTTGTTGTTGAAGTAGAAGTCCTGGGAGTGCATTCTGACGAAGAACAGCAAAGGTAATCCAATTTTTCTAATAGTAATTCTGAGTTTAGGTTGTCCCAAACTTGGTGGATGTCAAAATAGCTAGCCATGATGGCCGGGCTATCTACTCAGAATATTGCAAAATGTGCTTTCACCGAAAAGCTATTTTAAAATCGGACACCGCGATTGCATGAAGGAGTTCTGTATCTATAATTCTTAAAATAATTATTAATAATAATGTTTTTTGTGAACGTTTATCGTGAGTAATTTAGTAAATTCACCGGAAGTGTTCGGTGGGAATGCTAGTCACATGCTAATGTAAAAAGCTGTTTTTTGATGAACTTGATTGAACAAAACATGCATGTATTGTATAACATAATGTCCTAGGAATGTCATCTGATGAAGATCATCAAAGGTTAGTGCTGCATTTAGCTGTGGTTTTGGTTTTTGTGACATTATATGCTATCTTGAAAAATGGGTGTCTGATTATTTCTGGCTGCGTACTCTCCTGACATAATCTAATGTTTTGCTTTCGTTGTAAAGCCTTTTTGAAATCGGACAATGTGGTTAGATAAAGGAGAGTCTTGTCTTTAAAATGGTGTAAAATAGTCATATGTTTGAAAAATTGAAGTTTTTGGATTTCTGAGGAGTTAGTAATTCGCTCCACGCTCTATCATTGGCTATTGGCGAGGCGTTCCGCTAGCGGAACATCTAGATGTAAGAGGTTAAAGTGGGGCCGACTATTCTGTAGCTATCGTGTTTTTCTTGATCAGGTCAAATAGTAAGACCGAAAAATTACTCCTGGTCCTCCTCATAAGATCATGATTATTTCTACAACTCCCCACCAAACCAAACCAGCTATGATAAACCAGAGACACAATGTTAATGGGTTCAAAACAGCTGTGGACTCGACGGGCCGCCTGAGTGCCGTTCCACTCCACTACACCAACCATCCACAAATACTTTGTTTGGTGTGTTTCAGCAGCATTCAGAATTCAGCATTCAGCATTCAGCATATCGTCTGCATTCCCCCTCCAATTCATCTGGGGTGCTTTGTGGTGGGCCACGGAGAGACATTTCAAGCCTCATAAAATCCCAGGCCAAGTATAAATTAAAATATCAAACACAAACAGTGTCGATGCAGTGGCAGGATTATGGTGCAAAATGGGCACTCTCGGATGTAGAAAGGGCTGTGAAATTAGAGAATGGATGCCCATCCGATTGGCAGAATGGCAGAAACGTTTCCCCCTCCCAAAACGAATCTGCCAGCAATCAATTGAGTTGAAATCCATGGTTCATTTCTCAACTTGGCCCCATTCAAACAGAAATCAGCAGAAAATGAGTAACGTGTTTTTTCGTTTGTCATTAGGTTCTAATCACAACATGAGAAGAATTGTCGGCTAAAATGCCTCTGTTAGAGGCAAAATAATTGTCCCCCTGCTCAGTTGAGGGGATTTATATTTAATGACAATCATATAACGCACTTAGATTAACTCACAAGCCTCCACTAATGAGTTGTCATCCAGTTAGTGCCTTATCCCTGGCCATTTAGAAAGTGACAGTGGAAATAATCTAAGTCATAACAGCATAGCGACCAAACCTCTGCATGTGTAACCCTCTCATTCTTTATTAACTGGCTAAATGACTGAAATATGAAACTTAAAGTGTTTTTTTCAACAACACAAAACCCACCATTGAGCCGAGTTCATAATTATCAAGGCACTCTTCCTTGGCCTTAATTTCTTTAGCATTCAAACAGCACCTTCAGTATTCATCCATATATCAATGGAGAACACACTAAGCAAGACAAGAGAATATGCAAACGACCTCTGACAGAAGGCATTTGATATGCTAAAGGAACAGATAAATGGTATTAAAATGGCCAGGTGCTTTCCAGCATGCATAAAGAATTGAACAACAGTATCCAGCCTAACTAAAAGGGAAGGTGAAGACTGAGCAGAAGACAGACAGGCACATGTGAAAGGAATAAGGAGAACCAAGGAATAATATCTAGGGCAAGAAGAGCTAAGGGCTCTAGCACATCGCATTGCTTCTTTATCATATCACGTGTACATGCTGCAGTGATAGAGTGCCGTACAGTACTTACCTCTGCATACAAATGTAAAATTATATTTCCCCCAGAACACATCAGCCGGCAGCCGACAGTACATTTTCTCCCACGGTGCTTACAAGTTCCTATGAATGCCCTTTGGATTCCAATATTCTCATATATGTATTCCTTAACCATGTGTTCCGAGAGTTAATGAAATTACTATTTGAGCTTATGAAGGAGGCCTGCCCCTTCGCTCCGCCACCAAGGCTGGGCAAACGTGATGGTTGCGGCGAAAGTTAAATTATTTCTTGGCCCAAACCCAGGACAGCAGTTGTCTTCTCTGCTCTTGCAATACATTAGATGTGCCCTTTCCAATCTCAACACGCAGACATACTCTCCCCGAGAATCTGAACCACACAGCGCTCTTGAGGAAATAACCATGTACTGTAGCACTTGTGGCTTTTTAGTCCAATTTAAGGTAGAGGTTGGACAGCCGGGGCGATTGATCTGGAGGTAAGTATCAATAGCAGAACCTACAGGTGCTCAGCAGTTTTCGGAAAGTGAATGTTTCCTTTTGATGTATATGGTCGTAAGCTAAGAAGCAGCTGTGTGGACTCCACCACAAGGTGGGACTGCATACAGATCCTATTGGAGGCTGTTTGGTCATGCATGAAAACATGTATCAGTTGAACATCCATAACTTACAATTTACTCATTCATCCCCCTCCTCTCCCCTGTAACTATTCCCCAGGTCGTTGCTGTAAATGAGAATGTGTTCTCAGTCAACTTACCGGTTAAAATAAGGGTTACATTTAATAAAAAACTCTGAGAGACAGTCTGGTTTTCTGCCTGTTCAATAGTTTGACTATTGTTACTGTTTAGCCTTCCTTTAAAGGATTGGAGGTGGTAAGAGGACAATGCACCAGGATGCCCTTACTATATGCTCTTTATGAAATGCAATACATCCAGATAGGCATGTGTTACTGTAAATGCACTTTAACTCCATCAATGTTCAAGCGGTATAGATTAGTGGCAAACCAATGGAGGTGTCATGATACATCTATGGGAAAACTGTTAAAAAATACATGCATATCCTGTTGTGCTAACACTGCATCCTCTGCGCTGGGTATTTGGACAATCAGGCCCAGCTGTGGTTGACAGAACCCAGACAGGGTTGATCAGCACAGGGGGAGATTGTCACCTGTGTTCCTGCCTGCCAGAGCTTTGGGCTGGGGCTCCAATTGTCCACAACCGCTCCATTCATCTGATGTACCACCGGGGTCCATCATAGATTACAACATCCATGTTCCACTCAACTCCACCTGGTTCATCATCTGTGGCCTAGACCGGAGGTGTAGTTGTGGGCATAGATGCTTTACACTGGAGCTATTTTGTGGCCTCATTAAACCCACCACCCACTGGGCTCAGTGGGCCACCGTACCGGAGCCCACCACAGGAGCCCAAATATCCACTTCATTTAAAACTTTATCCACAAACTGCACTTTGCCTCCAGTAATGAATTCTCACTCAAGGACTCTGTGAACATCTGCAGTTGGTATGTCAACATTGCAACTTCCCTACAAGGTCTACATATCGGTTTATGATTCACACTCACCATATTAGAGACTCACATTTTAACTATAGAATAGATCAGCAACAGCCTACCGAGCGGCTCAGCGGTCTAAGGCACTGCATCACAGTGCTAGAGGCGTCAATACAGACCCAGGTTTGATCCCAGGCTGTGTTGCAGCCGGTCGTGACCGGGAGACCTATGAGGCGGTGCACAATTGGCCCAGCGTTGTCCGGGTAAGGGGAGGGTTTGGCTGGCTGGGATGTCCTTGTCCCATCGAGCTCTAGCGACTCTGTGGTGGGCTAGGCACATGCATGCTGACTTTGATCGCCAGCTGTATGGTGTATCCTCCGACACATTGTAGTGTCTGGCTTCAGGGTTAAGGATGGTATACATGTTTGTTATTAAAGTACATGAAAGTTCACATGTTCCAGAAGGCATTTCTGCCCCAAAATGGATTTTGATTAAACAAATGAAATGCCTCTCCTGTGAAGTAGTGATGTGTGACATACCCCAAGTCACATCTTTATTTTCTAAATTAAAATAGTAAACTCAAGTTTAGAATACAATTTATTCAGGAATGTTAAAAGTCCAATAACAAGAAGTGGACACAAAGTTTTTTTTCAATATCAAATTATTTTAGAAGAAATAAGGAATTATTTAATGCCCTCCATGCCTGGTCTGTTTGTTTTCGTGGGCAGCCCTCTCTTGGCAGGTTTGTTGTGGAGTCATATTCTTTCCATTTTTATAATTAATATTGGATTTAACCTCTCTTGGGTATGTGGGACGTGACCGTCCCACCTGCGGGACACACTCCCAACAGCCAGTGAAATAGCAGGGCGGCAAATTCAAAACAACCAAAATCTCATAATTCAAATTTCTCAAACATACGACTATTCTACACCATTTTAAAGATACACTTCTCCTTAACCTCTTATGGCTAGGGGGCAGTATTTTCACGGCTGGATAAAAAACGTACCCGATTTAATCTGATTATTAGTCCTGCCCAGAAACTAGAATATGCATATAATTATTAGCTTTGGAGAGAAAACACTCCAAAGTTTCTGAAACTGTTTGAATGGTGTCTGTGAGTATAACAGAACTCCTATGGCAGGCAAAAACCTGAGATGCTTCTGTTCAGGAAGTACCCTGTCTGAACATTTCTTGCCCTTCTTTATTATCTCTATCCATTACAAAGGATCTCTGCTGTTACGTGACACTTCGCACGTCTCCAATGGAGTCTCAGAGCCCGGGAAAAACAGGAATGACGTAATTCAAAGCCCTGGCTGAAGCACACGAGAGCAAAAGCTGAGTGGTCACTCAATGGACTAAGCCTTACGCTCGCGACCCGCTCCGCCCCCGGCTTTCGGTTTTTCCCTCAGTATACAGACAGGCAGATTCCCGGTCGGAATATTATCGCTTCTCTACGAGATAAATTGCATAAAAATTGGTTTTAAACAGCGGTTGACATGCTTCGAAGTACGGTAATGGAATATTTAGAAATTTTTTGTCACATTCTGCGTCATGCTCGTGGCCGAGATTTAGCGTTGGGATAGTGTCTAGAACGCATGAACAAAACGTCTTGATGGAACATAACGATGGATTATTTGGGACCAAACCTACATTTGTTATTGAAGTAGAAGTCCTGGCAGTGTATTCTGACGAAGAACAAGCAAGGTAAGAACATTTTTCTTATAGGAAATGTGATTTTGGTGAAGGCTAAACTTGCAGGGTGTCTAAATAGCTAGCCCTGTAATGCCGGGCTATGTACTTAGATTATTGCAAAATGTGCTTCATCCGAAAAGCTATTTTAAAATCGGACATATCGAGTGCATAGAGGAGTTCTGTATCTATAATTCTTAAAATAATTGTTATGCTTTTTGTGAACGTTTATCGTGAGTAATTTAGTAATATCACCGGAAGTGTTCGGTGGGAATGCTAGTTCTGAACGTCACATGCTAATGTAAAAAGCTGGTTTTTGATATAAATATGAACTTGATTGAACAGACATGCATGTATTGTATAACATAATGTCCTAGGTGTGTCATCTGATGAAGATCATAAAAGGTTAGTGCTGCATTTAGCTATGGTTTGGGTTTATGTGACATGATATGCTAGCTTGAAAAATGGGTGTCTGATTATTTCTGGCTGGGTACTCTGCTGACATAATCTAATGTTTTGCTTTCGCTGTAAAGCCTTTTTGAAATCGGACAGTGTGGTTAGATAAAGGAGAGTCTTGTCTTTAAATAGCTGTAAAATAGTCATATGTTTGAAAAGTGTACGTTTTCGGATTTAGAGGAGTTTGAATTTCGCGCCCCGCCCATCATTGGATATTGGAGCAGACGTTCCGCTAGCGGAACGTGTAGATGTAAGAGGTTTTAATGAAACCACATTGTCCGATTTCAGAGGCTTTACAGCGAAAGCAAAACATTAGATTATGTTAGGACACCACCTAAACAAGAAAAGCCACACAGCCATTTTGCTAGCAAGGAAAGGCGTCACAAAAACCAGAAATACAGCTAAAAATAAGCACTAACCTCATAGGACATCATGTTACACAATACATTTACGTTTTTGTTCGATCAAGTTCATATTTATATCCAAAAACAGCATTTTCCATTAGCGCGTGATGTTCAGAAAATGTTTGCCTCCCAAAACTTCTGGTGAATGTGCATATTAATTTACAGAAATACTCATCTTAAACGTTGACAAAATATATAACAATTATTTAAAGAATTATAGATACACTACTACTTAATGCAACCGCTGTGTCAGATTTCAAAATAACTTTACGGAGAAAGCACATTGTTCAATATTCTGAGTACAGAGCTCAGCCATCAATTCAAGCTATACAGCTACCCGCCAATTCATGGCATCAACAAAACTCTGAATTAGTGTTATAAATCTTTCCTTAACTTTGCTGATCCTCGGCAGAATGCACTCGTAGAACTCCCACTTCCACAATAAATTTTCATTTGTTCGATAAAGTCCAACATTTATGTCCAAATACCTCCATTTTGTTGGCGCGTCCAGAACACTATTCCAAAGGCACGATGCGGGAGCGCAAATCAACAGACGAAAAGCTCAAAAGTTCCATTACCGTTTGTAGAAACATGTCAAACGATGTTTACAATCAATCCTTAGGGTGTTTTTAACATAGATAATATTCCAACTGGACAATAGCATATTCATTACAGAAGAAAAATAAAAAATGCTAGCCATGCGTGAGAAGTAACTACATGACCTCAGACAGTCCACTACTTGAACCGGCTGTTATTCCCTCAAAAATTCACCATAGAAGCCTCAAACAACTTTCTAAAGACTGTTGACATCTAGTGGAAGCCTTAGGAAGTGCAAATTGACCCCTAAGTCACTGTAGTTTGGAAAGGGAATTAATAAAAGAAAAAAATACAGCCTCAGATTTTCAACTTCCTGGTTGGATTTTTCTCAGGTTTCTGCCTGCCGTATGAGTTCTGTTATACTCACAGACATCATTCAAACAGTTTTAGAACCTTCAGAGTGTTTTCTATCCAAATCTACTAATAATATGCAAATATTTGACTCTGGGCCCGAGTAGTAGGCAGTTTAATTTGGGTACGTTTTTCATCCGGCCGTGAAAATACTGCCCCCTACCCAAGAGAGGGTAATGGTGCTCTGTGGGATGTTCAAAGTTTCTGATTTTTTTATCACCCAACCCTGATCTGTACTTCTCCACAACTTTGTCCCTGACCTGTTTGGAGAGCTCCTTGGTCTTCATGGTGCCGCTTGCTTAGTGGTGTTGCAGACTCTGGGGCCTTTCAGAACAGGTGTATATATTCTGAGATCATGTGACAGATCACGTGACACTTAGATTGCACACAGGTGGACTTTATTTAACTAATTATGTGACATCTGAAGGTAACTGGTTGCACCAGATCTTATTTAGGGGCTTCATAGAAAAGGGCGTGAATACATATGCACGCACCATCTTTCCTGTTTTTATTTTTTTAAACAAGTCATTTTTTCATTTCACTTCACCTCTTTGGACTGTTTTGTGTTTGTCCATTTGTGATGGGATTGTGTAGAGGTAGGTGAAGTAGTCAAGCGCAGGAGAGCAGAGATGTCCGAGATGCGTATTTAATAGGCAAGTCCCATAAACATACAGGTCAGGAACAATACCAAAACAAACGCTCTTAACAACAGAGAAAACCAGTTACTCACGGAAGGAGGGAAACAAAACACAACACTCCTAAACTTATACACACTATGTATAATACGTGAGAACCAATAAGGCGCAACCTTAGCGAACAACATCACAAGAACAATCCCGCACAAACCTAGGCAGGAAAACAGGGGTAATTATACAAACAGAAATTAAGGCACATGAAAAACAGGTGTGAAAGCACCACAGACAATACAAACGTAAAAGGAAAAAGGGATCGGTGATGACTAGTAGGCCGGCGACGCCGACTGCCGCCCGAACAGGGAGAGGAACCACCTTCGGTGGAAGTCGTGACACCATTACATTAAAAATCAATTTAAATGACAGGTTGTAATGCTACAAAATAGGAAAAACGCCAAGGGGGATGAATACTTTTGCAAGGCACTGTTTGAACCGAGTCGATAGAGAGAAAAAATGTAATGAAACAAAAACACACTCCGCTATAATACCTTTCCCCGGGGACAGATATGAAATTGAACACTGTTATTAAAAGACAGACAATTAATCAATATATTTTCATTGCACTATAGGCAGCTTAAGTGAGAATCAAGACTGAAAATTCTAACTGGGATAAAAAAATAACAAAATGCATGCTACACAATTATGTTAAATGCCAATCAAAATGATTTGAAGGACAAAACCATCTATTTTCATTCAAGGCAAGGAGTGAATGAGATTAGGATTTAGACTTTGTGAGGATTGAGATCCAGTCTGAAGTTTTAGCGAGAAGTTCTCCTGCTGCACGCCTGATAGCCCCCTGCTGAATTAATGTGGGCCGAACAAACAGATGAACAGCTAATGCTGCACTGAAAGCTTTCTCATCACTTTATAGCAGTGGGAAGAGATATATGCTCCACAACACTAAGGCTATGTCCCTGTGTTTACCTTAAATAAGTGGTTCTAAACTGGTTTTGCCTCAGGACCCAAATTGAACCAGGTTGTCTCAGTAGCTATCACGTTTTTGCATTGCAATATGTGTGTAAACTCTACATAATTGTGTTCTGTGGGTTGATAACCCATTTCATGAGTGGGCTGATACCCCATTTCATGGGTGCAAAATCCATAGGTAAGGCTGTAGAGTGCAATAGGAATGTCCAATACATACAAAAAATTGACTGGGAAGGTGATTTCCCACAGTCAAAGTCCTGTCATAAGAGCTAAGATGCTCTAAAATTCGATTACATTTATTTTTTTATGTAAATTTGTATATAATTAGTTTTATTATTATTATTTTATTTTATTGTAAGTAGTGCACTGGGCCTTCACTAGTTAGTCCTGTATTAGTTCAGATGTAAATGTGTTAGGTAGAACAAACATGCATCTCTTATTCTAAGGAATCATGGCATTTCTATCTGCAATGTTCCAAAACGATTTTGAAATAAACATGCCCAAGCTAACTCAATGAGCTATACCTCCCGACGTTCATCCTCCCGACATCTGCCTTTTACCTGTCGCCTCCTTGCCTCTTTTGACCTCACACTTTCCCAGTCCCCTCCCACTCACAAGGCAGGTGATATGATTGACTTCATCTTTACTAGGGGCTGTTCGCCTACTAATCTCACTAGAACCCACCTCCAGGTCTCTGATCACTACTTTGTTTCCTATTCTGTCCCTTTCCTCCAACCCTAGCCACTCAGCCCCTACCCAGATAGAGCGAAGATTGTGATGACGCATGACTATCTCCTACTGATCTTTCTTCTATCCTATCATCTCTCCCTTCTGTTAAATCCTTCCCCCTCCTGTCTTCTGATTCTGCCTCTTCGACCCCTACTCTCCTCCCTTTGCGCATCCTATGACTCACACCGTCCCCTTTCCTCCCGGCCGACTTGGCCCTCCCCTCCTGCTCTGTGGCTGAATGACTCTTTGCAAGCTTACAGTACAGGGCTGCGGGCAGCTGAGTAAAAATGGAGGAAAACTAAACTTCTAGAGGACCTATCATCCTTTCACTTGCTCCTCTCTACCTTCCTTTCTCTGTATCCACTGCTAAAGCCACTTATTAGACTGCCCTTCTCTATGTCACGAAAGCTCTCACCATTGCCAATAGCTAACTCTCTCTCCTCTGTTCTCAAGCTCCTAGATCTATCCGCTGCCTTCGACACCATGAACCATCAGCTCCTCCTCTCTACCCTCTCAGGGCTGGGTGTCTCAGGGCTGGTGGCTCAGCACACTATTGGATTGCATCCTACCATGTGACGTGTCTGAACCACATTCTCTTACTACTGGTGTACCCCAGGGCTCGGTTCTAAGCCCTCTCCTCTTCTCTCTATACAGCAAGTCACTCTGCTTCGTCATATCCTCAAATGGTCTCTCCTATCATTTCTATGCGGATGATGCTCAACTCATTTTCTCCTTCCCCCTTCTGACACACAGTTGGTGACACACATCTCTGTGTTCATGTCAGATATCTTACCTTGGATGTCGGCCCACCACCACAAGCTCAGACTCGGCAAGACGGAGCTGCTCTTCCTCCCGGGGAAGGCCTGTCCGCTCCAAGACCTCTCCATCAAAGTTGACAACTCCACAGTGTTCCCCTCCCTGAGTGCAAAGAACCTTGATGTAACCCTGGACAACACCCTGTCATTCTCTGCAAACATCAAGCAGTGATTCGCCCCTACTGGTTGATGCTCTACAACATCCGTAGAGTACAACCCTACCTCAGACAGGAAGTGGCCCGGTTCCTAATCTAGGCGCTTGTCATCTCCCATCTGAACTTCTGCAACTCGCTGCTGGCTGGGCTCACCACTTGTGCCATAAAACCCCAGCAACTTATCCAGAAAACTGCAGCTCGCCTGGTGTTCAACCTTCTCCCATTCAACCTCCTCCGCACACTCCACTGGCTTCCAGCCAAAGCTCGCATCCACTAAAAGACCATGGTACTTTCCTACAGAGCATTAACCTGTTTAGGATAGGGGGCAGTATTTTCACGGCCGGATAAAAAACGTACCCAATTTAATCTGGTTATTACTCCTGCCCTGAAACTAGAATATGCATATAATTTGAATATGCATATAGTTGGATTTGGATAGAAAACACCCTAAAGTTTCTAAAACTGTTTGAATGGTGTCTGTGAGTATAACAGAACTCATGGCAGGCCAAAACCTGAGAAGATTCTAAACAGGAAGTGCTCTCTCTGACCATTTCTTGGCCTTCTATACCCTCTTTATCGAAAAAAGAGGATCTCTGCTGTAACGTGACATTTTCTAAGGCTCCCATAGGCTCTCAGAAGGCGCCAGAACGTTGAATGATGACTCTGCAGTCTCTGGCTGAAAAACAGTAGCGCATTTGGATAGTGGTCGATCTGAGAACAATGAAACGGGTGCGCATGCGCACGTGAAGAGTCCATTTTACATTTTCAGTCTTTGAACGAAAACGACGCCTCCCGGTCGGAATATTATCGCTGTTTTACGAGAAAAATCGCATAAAAATTGATTTTAAACAGCGTTTGACCTGCTTCGAAGTACGGTAATGGAATATTTTGAAATTTTTTGTCACGATATGCGCCGACGCGTCACCCTTCGGATAGTGTCTTGAAAGCAAGAACAAAATGCCGCTATTTGGATATAACTATGGATTATTTGGAACCAAAACAACATTGGGTGTAAACTAGAAGTCCTGGGAGTGCATTCTGACGAAGAACAGCAAAAGTAATCACATTTTTCATGTAGTAAATCTGAGTTTGGGGAGTGCCAAACTTGGTGGGTGTCAAAATAGCTAGCCAGGATGGCCGGGCTATCTCTCAGAATATTGCAAAATGTGCTTTCACCGAAAAGCTATTTTAAAATCGGACATAGCGATTGCATAAAGGAGTTCTGTATCTATAATTCTTAAAATAATTGTTATGTTTTTTGTGAACGTTTATCGTGAGTAATTTAGTAAATTCACCGGAAGTTTCGGTGGGTATGCTAGTTCTGAACGTCACATGCTAATGTAAAAAGCTGGTTTTTGATATAAATATGAACTTGATTGAACAAAACATGCATGTATTGTATAACATAATGTCCTAGGAGTGTCATCTGATGAAGATCATCAAAGGTTAGTGCTGAATTTAGCTGTGGTTTTGTTTTTTGTGACATATATGCTAGCTTGAATAATGGGTGTGTGATTATTTCTGGCTGGGTACTCTCCTGACATAATCTAATGTTTTGCTTTCGTTGTAAAGTTTTCTTGAAATTGGACAATGTGGTTAGATAAAGGAGAGTTTTGTCTTTAAAATGGTGTAAAATAATAATGTTTGAAATCTTGAAGTTTTGGGATTTTTGAGGACTTTGTAATTAGCGCCACGCCCTATCATTGGATATTGGAGCGTTGTTCCGCTTGCGTAACATCTAGATGTAAGAGGAACTGCCCCTCCCTACCTTTAGGCTGTGCTCAAAACCTACACCCTAATCCAAGCACTCCGTTCTGCCAACTCTGTTCTCCTGGCCCTCCCACCCCTACGGGAGGGCAACTTCCACTCAGCCGAGTCCAAGCTGTTCTCTGTCCTGGCAACCCAGTGGTGGAATCAGATCCCCCCCTGCTAGGACAGCAGAGTGTGTCCCCACCACCACCATTGCTGATAGCTACTTTATTGAGGAACATTTGACTTACTATGACTGTGATATATGGTTGTCCCACCTATCTATCTTAATTTGAATGCTCTAACTGTAAGTCGCTCTGGATAAGAGCATCTACTAAATGACTAAAATGTAAATATGAACCTCATTCTGCCCATGGTTTCTCTGTCTGGAAAGCCTCCACAAATGAAAATGTGTGGTGGGTGGGGTCAGTCCGGGCCGATCCCGCCAAGAGCCAACCCCACCCCATTCTGTGTGCCGTGGTGAGGGATTCTCTGAGATTCTGGTGTTGCACCAGACCCATCCATGTGTTAGTGACAAACCTAACACTGACCGCATCCATCCACAATCAACCCACCCAAGAAGGATAGAGTTGTAACGGGCGTCGTAAGGATTGGACCAAGGTGCAGCGGGAACGTGTATACTCATCTTCTTTTTAATGTGAAGAAGGAAAAACAAACAAATCACGTATACAAAACAAACGAATGACACTAACAGTCCTATCAGGTGCTCAAACACTAAACAGAAGACAACTACCCACAAATCCCATAAAAAAAACACCCCTCTTAAATAAGACCTTCAATTAGAAGCAATGAGGAGCAGCTGCTTCCAATTGAAGGTCAACCCCATTAACTAAATATAGACATAGAAAGACTAGAACTAACATAGAAATAAACTAACAAGAACATAGCCCAAAAACCCCGGAACACTCTAAACAACACCCCTCTGACCAAACTACAATAACAAATAACCCCTTTACTGGTCAGAACATGAACATGACACGAGTGAGTTAGAGGAGAAGTCTACTGAAGAAGAAGAACAACAAAAACAACAACTAGTATTATGATGACAACTATGATTTCAAATGGTGAAAGATGAAGATCTGTAAGTTCTCACATGGCCCTACACTATAATAGTGTTGCCAGTTTCCTATATGGCAGAGTAACTGTTGTCTAGCTTAAAAAGGGGGTGACCGACATTTTACAGCAGATGCTCAGGCCAGGTGGAGCTCTGACAGTGGTGGCAGATATCCCACTCACAAGGGATGCTTTTAGGGACAGTTAAAAATGTCAAAGGAAACTGTATCTAATGCTTCCTCCAAAACACATACTGTATGTTCCCCCAAATTGTATTACTGAATACTTGAAAAAGGGGGAGGCGGTGTGAGGATACAATTATTATCACATGGCGACCACGGTCAATAACATTACACATCCTAGTGATTTCACACCATATTGTGCAATCTCCTCCTTCCTAACCCCCTCTCCAGTCAATTAAACGGCTCTGATTTACTATTCAGTATCTGGGCAACATGGCAGCAAGGGAAAATATGTTGTTATCTCTGGCCAGGTTCTAAACCCAATAAACACGCCGTCACACTCCTACTTTTGAGATGGGATTCCCAATCGAGCGACAGCAGAAATTGGCTTAGCATAGGGAAGCAAAGGCACCGACAAATATGGGAATAATGGAGGTGTAATTTACAAATTTAGAGGCGGGCTGCAAAGCAAGGAATCAAAGGCCTGTGCTTGGTTTTGATCACACCCTGTACAAGTTACCACTTAACATCAATGTTAGCATAACGGTAAAGTGGGTAAACTGTTAACTAATCCTCTTATGTGCCTAATATTATTTTAATACTGTACATTATTGGTTGAATTCCCTCATTGTAATTCAGTTAAAAAAGTAAAATACTACAGTTTGGTTTGGTACACCCGTAGTCATGGTCCCCCAAAGGTGAAACCTTGTTAATTGGTCATGTGGGATGTGGGAAGGAGGCTGATTGGTATTTGCTCTGGCAAGGTTACTCTGTCAGTCCCTCAACAGGCCAATGTGGAGAGCGTGGCCATCTGCCACTGTTTGCCTGCACTCTATGCAACACATTGCTACTGAATGAAAATGAACAAATCATTATCACCATTAGACTAGATTTTAAGACTGTTTCTGTGCTTTTGTTTCCAAAATTTTGAGATCATTAGATAAAACACTTAGGTAACATTATTGAATTAGGGTGAAAATGTTTACTAGTTTGATTCTGACTACATACTCACATGCTACTCCTATGACATGTTACTCCTATGTCACAGGAAGGCCAAAAAGATCATCAAGGATAACAACCATCCGAGCCACTGCCTGTTCACACCACTATCATCCAGAAGGCGAAGTCAGTACAGGTGCATCAAAGCTGGGACAGAGAGATTGAAAAACAGCTTCTATCTCAAGGCCATCAGACTGCTAAACAGCAATCACTAACTCAGAGAGGCTGCTGCCTACATTAAGACCCAATCACTGGACTCTAATAAATGGATCACTAGTCACTTTAAACAATGGCACTTTAAATAATGTCACTTTAATAATGTTTACACATCTTACATTACTCATATCACATGTATATACTGTATTTTATACCATCTATGGCACCTTGCCTATGCCGCTCGGCCATCGCTCATCCATGTACTTATATGTACATATTCTCATTCACCCCTTTAGATTTATGTGTATTAGGTAGTTGTTGGGAAATTGTTAGATTATTTGTTAGATATTACTGCACTGTCAGAACTAGAAGCACAAGAATTTCGCTACACTCACATTAACATCTGCTAACCATGTGTATGTGACCCCAAAAAATGTATTTGATTTGATATGAGGGATGTGTTGTGTGAGTATAATATCCTCTTAGTTCCCTGTGTAAAGCGTAAATAATTTAAAGCTCTGTTTACTGATCTTAGTTTTCCTCTACGGCTACAGCTTCCCTCTGCCATGCTTAAGACTCTGAGTTATTGGGTTCAACAGACTGCCATATGGGTGTAAAATGGGGTTTCTGTCAGCAAGAATCTTTTACAGTTTAGTGGGGCTTTGCTATCTTCATCATGAGAACCATTATCATTACGTGTGATGCAGCACTTTGATTTGGTTGTTAGTCTCTGGCTTTGCATGATTAAAAATAAAATATATGCCAAGGTTCAGACTGGAGCGTCTGTTGCCGCTTCCCGATTGTTATTGCTAGCATTAAACCCCTCTAATATATTTCTCAAATATTATTATGCCATCATAACAACAACAAACAGTAATCATAATCAGGGAAAAGGGTTGTTCCTGACAAAATCTACCATATTTATATATGTCATGCTTTATAAAGGGTTCATAAATATGGCATAACTGTGTGACATGACCACCAATGTCAAATTTGACGTAACCCAATATGTCAAATATGACATAAACCTGTGCTTTATAAAGGGTTCGATTCCTGGGTCCACCTATACATAATACTTTTTTTAAAGTCAAATTGGATTAAAGCTTCTGCTAGACTTTATACAGTTGAAGTCGGAAGTCAAATCAAATCGAATTTTATTTGTCATGTACACATGGTTAGCAGATGTTAATACGAGTATAGCGAAATGCTTGTGCTTCTAGTTCCGACCATGCAGTAATATCTAACAAGTAATCTAACCATTTTAAACAACTACCTTATACACACAAGTGTAAAGGAATGAATAAGAATATGTACATAAAAATATATATATGGATGAGCGATGGCCGAACAGCATAGGCAAGATGCAGTAGATGCTACAGAGCACAGTATTTTCATATAAGATGAGTAGTGTAGGGAATGTAAACATTATATAAAGTGGCATAGTTTAAAGTGACTAGTGGTACATTTATTACACGCAATTTTTAATTATTAAAGTGGCTAGAGATTGAGTGAATATGTTGGCAGCAGCCACTCAATGTTAGCGATGGCTGTTTAACAGTCTGATGGCCTTGAGATAAAAGCCATTTTTCAGTCTCTCTTAGCCAAATACATTTAAACTCAGTTTTTCACAATTCCTGACATTTAATCCTAGTAAAAAAGTCCCTGTCTTAGTTCAGTTAGGATCACCACTTTATTTTAAGAATGTGAAATGTCAGAACAATAGTAGAGAGAATCAATTATTTCAGCTTTTATTTCTTTCATCACATTCCCAGTGGGTCAGAAGTTTACATACACTCAATCAGTACTTGGTAGCATTGTCTTTAAATTGTTTAACTTGGGTCAAACGTTCCAGGTAGTCTTCCACAAGCTGACCAGAATAAGTTGGGTGAATTTTGGACCATTCCTCCTGACAGAGCTGGTGGAACTGAGTCACGTTTGTAGGCTTCCTTGCTCGCACACACTTTTTCATCTCTGGTCACAAATTTTCTATAGGATTGAGGTCAGGGCTTTGTGATGGCCACTCCAATAACTTGACTTTGTTGTCCTTAAGCCATTTTGCAAGAACTTTGGAAGTATGCTTTCGGTCATTGTCCATTTGGAAGACCCATTTGCAACCAAGCTTGAACTTCCTGACTGATGTCTTGAGATGTTGCTTCAATATATCCACATAATTTTCCTACCTCATGATGCCATCTATTTTGTGAAGTGCACCAGTCCCTACTGCAGCAAAGCACCCCCACAACATGATGCTGCCACCCCCGTGCTTCACGGTTGGGATGGTGTTCTTCGGCCTGCAAGCCTCCCCTTTTTTCCTCCAAACATAACGATGGTCATTATGGCCAAACAGATTTTTGTTTCATCAGACCAGAGGACATTTCTCCAAAAAGTACGATCTTTCTCCCCATGTGCAGTTGCAAACGGTAGTCTGGCTTTATTATGGCGGTTTTGGAGCAGTGGCTTCTTCCTTGCTGAGCGGCATTTCAGGTTATGTTGATACAGAACTCGTTTTAATGTGGATATCGATACTTTGTTCCTGTTTTCTCCAGCATCTTCACAAGGTACTTTGCTGTTGTTCTGGGATTGATTTGCACTTTTCACACCAAAGTACGTTCATCTCTAGGAGAGAGAACACGTCTCCTTCCTGAGCGGTATGACGGCTGCATGGTCCCATGGTGTTTATACTTGCATACTATTGTTTGTACAGATGAACATGGTACCTTCAGGTGTTTGGAAATTGCTCCCAAGGATGAACCAGAACTGTGTAGGTCTACAATCTTTTTTTCTGAGGTCTTGGCTGATTTCTATTGATGTTCCTATAATGTCAATCAAAGAAGCACTGAGTTTAAAGGTCAGCTTTGAAATTCATCCACAGGTACACCTCCAATTGACTCAAATGATGTCAATTCGCCTGTCAGAAGCTTCTAAAGCCATGACATAATTTTCTGGAATTTTCCATGCTGTTTGAAGGCACAGTCAATTTACAGTGGGGGAAAAAGTATTTGATCCCCTGCTGATTTTGTACGTTTGCCCACTTACAAAGAAATGATCAGTCTATAATTTTAATAGTAGGTTTATTTGAACAGTGAGAGACAGAATAACAACAAAACAATCCAGAAAAACGCATGTCAAAAATGTTATAAAATGATTTGCATTTTAATGAGGGAAATAAGTATTTGACCCCTCTGCAAAACATGACTTAGTACTTGGTCGCAAAACCCTTTTTGTCAATCACAGAGGTCAGACGTTTCTTGTAGTTGGCCACCAGGTTTGCACACATCTTAGGAGGGATTTTGTCCCACTCCTCTTGGCAGATATTCTCCAAGTCATTAAGGTTTCGAGGCTGACGTTTGGCAACTCGAACCTTCAGCTCCCTCCACAGATTTTCTATGGGATTAACCTGTTTGGGATAGGAGGCAGTATTTTCACGGCCGGATAAAAAAACGTACCCGATTTAATCTGGTTACTACTCCTGCCCAGAAACTAGAATATGCGTATAATTAGTAGATGTGGATAGAAAACACTCTAAAGTTTCTAAAACTGATTGAATGGTGTCTGTGAGTATAACAGAACTCATATGGCAGTCAAAAACCTGAGAAGATTCCATACAGGAAGTGCCCTGTCTGACAATTTATTGTCCTTCTGTAGCATCTCTATTGAAAATACAGCATCTGTGCTGTAACTTGACATTTTCTAAGGCTTCCATTGGCTCTCAGAAGGCGCCAGAAAGTGTAATGGGGTGTCTGCAGTCTCTGGGCGAAGAACAGCAGGAGTATTTGTTAGTGGTCAGGCTGGGAAAGTGACACTGGAAATGCGCATCCACGAGAGTACTCCATTTTTTTCTTTCAGCCTTTCAATAAATACAACGTCGCCCGGTTGGAATATTATCGCTATTTTACAAGAAAAATAGCATAAAAATAGATTTCAAACAACGTTTGACATGCTTCGAAGTATGGTAATGGAGTATTTAGAATTTTTTTGTCACAAAATGCGCTCGCACGTCACCCTTCGGATAGTGACTTGAACGCACGAACAAAACGGAGCTATTTGGATATAACTATGGATTATTTGGAACCAAAACAACATTTGTTGTTGAAGTAGAAGTCCTGGGAGTGCATTCTGACGAAGAACAGGTAATCCAATTTTAGGTAATCCAAGAACAGGTAATCCAATTTTTCTAATAGTAATTCTGAGGTTAGTGAGCACCAAACGTGGTGGGTGTCAAATTAGCTAGCTTGTGATGGCCGAGCTATCTACACAGAATATTGTAAAATGTGCTTTTGCCGAAATGCTATTTGAAAATCTGACACCACGATTACATAAAGGAGTTCTGTATCTATAATTCTTAAAATAATTTATGTTTTTGTGAACGTTTATCATGAGTAATTTAGTAAATTCACCGGAAGTTTGCGGTGGGTATGCTAGTAATGAACATCACATGCTAATGTAAAAAGCTTGTTTTTGATAAAAGTATGAACTTGATTGAACAAAACATGCATGTATTGTATAACATAATGTCCTAGGAGTGTCATCTGATGAAGATCATCAAAGGTTAGTGCTGCATTTAGCGGAACGTCTGTCCCTAAAAGGTTAACGTCTGGAGACTGGCTATGCCACTCCAGGACCTTAATGTGCTTCTTCTTGAGCCACTCCTTTGTTGCCTTGACCGTGTGTTTTGGGTCAATGTCATGCTGGAATACCCATCCATGACTCATTTTCAATGCCCTGGCTGAGGGAAGGAGGTTCTCACCCAAGATTTAACGGTACATGGCCCCATCTATCGTCCCTTTGATGTGGTTAAGTTGTCCTGTCCCCTTGGCAGAAAAACACCCCCAAAGCATAATGTTTCCACCTCCATGTTTGACGGTGGAGATGGTGTTCTTGGGGTCATAGGCAGCATTCCTCCTCCTCTAAACACGGCGAGTTTAGTTGATGTCAAAGAGCTCCATTTTGGTCTCATCTGACCACAACACTTTCACCAGTTGTCCTCTGAGTCATTCAGATTGGCAAACTTCAGACGGGCATGTATATGTATTCTTGAGCAGGGGGACCTTGTGGGCGCTGCAGGATTTCAGTCCTTCACGGTGTAGTGTGTTACCAATTGTTTTCTTGGTGACTATGGTCCCAGCTGCCTTGAGATCATTGACAAGATCCTCCCATGTAGTTCTGGGCTGATTCCTCACCGTTCTCATGATCATTGCATCTCCACGAGGTGAGATCTTGCATGGAGCCCTAGGCCGAGGGATATTGACAGTTCTTTTGTGTTTCTTCCATTTGCGAATAAACGCACCAAATGTTGTCACCTTCTCACCAATCTGCTTGGCGATGGTCTTGTAGCCCATTCCAGCCTTGTGTAGGTCTACAATCTTGTCCCCGACATCCTTGGAGAGCTCTTTGGCCTTGGCCATGGTGGAGAGTTTGAAATCTGATTGATTGATTGCTTCTGTGGACAGGTGTCTTTTTTACAGGTAACAAGCTGCAGTTAGGAGCACTCCCTTTAAGAGTGTGCTCCTAATCTCAGCTCGTTACCTGTATAAAAGACACCTTGGAGCCAGAAATTGTTCTGATTGAGAGGGGGTCAAATACTTATTTGTCACGTCCTGACAAGTAAAAGGGGTTGTTTGTTATTGTAGTTTGGTCAGGGTGTGGCAGGGGGTGTTTGTTTAGTGTGTTTCGGGGGTTTGTTGGGCAATGTTCTATGTCTGTGTCTAGTTATTCTATTTCTATGCTTAGTTTATTGGGTTGACCTTCAATTGGAGGCAGCTGTTCCTCGTTGCCTTTAATTGAAGGTCCTATTTAATGGGTGTTTTTTTATGGGATTTGTGGGTAGTTGTTTCTCCGTATAGCCATTTGTCCTTACGGGACTGTTTTTTCGTCATTGTTTTGTTCAAGTGTTTTGTTTCATTTCTTTAATAAATAAGAAGATGAGCATACACATTCCCGCTGCGTTTTTGTGTACTCCATACGACGAACGTGACAGAACTACCCACCAACAACGGACCAAGCAGCGGGCCCAGGAGGAGCAAGGATCCTGGGCCAGGGAAAGAAGTGAGTGGAGGACGTCATGGACATGGGGAGGAGGTAATGGCAGGGGACAAGACCCTGCCATGGAAACAGGTGGAGACAGCGAGGGAGGAACGGCGACAATACGAAGAGCGAGCCCAACGACAGAAGCACGAGAGGCAACCCCAAAAAACTTTTTTTGGGGGTGGCACACGGGTAGTGTTGCTGGGCCAAGAGTGAGCCCTAAGCCAACTCCCCGTGCTTATTATGGGGAGCAGCGGATCATGAGAGCACCGGTCTATGCGGAAATGCGCACGATCTCGCCCATGCGCACACACAATCCGGTGCGAGCGATCCCAGCCCTTCGCAAGTGCCGTGCTAGAGTGGGCATCCAGCCAGGTAGGAGTATGCCTGCGCAGCACATCTGGCCACCAGTGCGTCTCCTAGGTCCAGGCTACCCTGCGCCTGCTCTATGCACGGCAGCCATCAGGCCTCTGCACAGCCCAGTTCGCCCTGTTCCAGCACTCCGCCCGTGCAGGGCTACTGTGACTACCCAGCCAGGACGGGTGGTGCAGGCTGTGCGCTCCAGACCTCCAGTGCTTGTTCATGGCCCGGTGTATCCAGTTCCTGCTCCTCGTACTAGCCTTAACTTCTTGGGGCTATGTGGGACGTTAGCGTGCCACCCGTGGCGCACCCTATCAACAGCAGGTGCATTTCAAGAGCGGCAAATTTGAAACCAAATAAATGTCAAAATTCAAATTTCTCAAACATACAACTAACTTACATCCTTTGAAAGATAAACATCTCCTTAATCTAACCACGTTGTCCGATTTCAAAAAGGTTTTACGGGGAAAGCATAAAGTTAGGTTATGTTAGGAGAGTACATTGACAATAGCTGTGTGTAATGTATTGTCGATTCAAAGACAGGCGTCACCAAAACCATAAAATCAGCTAAAATGATGCACTAACCTTTTACAATCTCCATCAGATGACACTCCTAGGACATTATGTTAGACAATGCATGCATTTTTAGTTCTATCAAGTTAATATTTATATCTAAAAACAGCGTTTTACTATGGCGTTGATGTTCAGGAAATCGTTTCCCTCCAATACCGGCAGTCAAGTCATGACAACAAAATAATGAATTAATATTAGAAAACATTGGTAAAATATTATATTGTCATTCAAAGAATTATAGATTTACATCTCTTGAACGCAATGGACTTGCCAGATTTAAAATTAACCTTACTGGGAAATCACACTTTGCAATAATCTGAGCACTGCGCCCAGAAAAATACGCATTGCGATACAGACTAACCGCCATGTTGGAGAGATCTAAAATCGAAAATACTATGTAAATAATCCATTACCTTTGATTCTCTTCATCAGATGTCACTTCCAAAGAATCCCAGGTCCATAACGAATGTAGTTTTGTTCAAAAAATCTCATCATTTATGTCCAAAAACCTCCGTGTTGTTAGCACATGATCTAAGCCAGCCGGACTTCACTTCACGAACGGAAAAAATATATTTATGTTCGTTCAAACATGTCAAACGTTGTATAGCTTAAATCATTAGTGCCTTTTTTAACCAGAACATGAATAAAATTCAAGGCGGACGATTGGGATCTCTTTTAAAATGTTTCGGAACGAGAGTACCCACCATCAACTCGCGCACCAGGGGTCTAATCGGCCATCACGGTTCCAAGTCTCTTATTCGGTCAGATCTCACAGTATAAGACTCAAAACACTTTGTAAAGGCTGGTGACATCTAGTGGAAGCCATAGGAAGTGCCAAAACATTCCTCAGCCCCTTTGTTTTTCAATGGCATAGGCTTAAAGTCAATTCAACACATCAGGTATCCACTTCCTGTCAGAATCTGTCTCAGGGTTTTGCCTGCCAAATGAGTTCTGTTATACTCACAGACGCCATTCAAACAGTTTTAGAAACTTTAGGGTGTTTTCTATCCATATATAATAAGTATATGCATATTCTAGTTACTGGGTAGGATTAGTAACCAGATTAAATCGGGTACATTTTTTTTATCCAGCCGTGAAAATACTGCCCCCTATACCCTAACAGGTTAAGGTGCGTGTCCCTAGTCTGGCACCTCCAAAGCCAGCCTCCAAAGCCAGCACCACGCACCAGGCCTCCAGTGCGTCAGCCCAGTCCAGTACGTCCTGTTCCCACTCCTCGCACTAGCCTTGGGGTGCATGTCTCCAGTCTGGGCGACTCTGGCAGCTCCGGACAGGCGGGCGACTCTGGCAGCTCCGGACAGGTGCCTGGCTCTGGGCGCAGGCCTCACCAGGCTGGGGATACATGCAGGAGGCCTGGCTCTGGGCGCAGGCACAGGACGCACCAGGCTGGGGAGACATGCAGGAGGCCTGGCTCTGGGAGCAGGCACAGGACACACCAGGCTGGGGAGACTTGCAGGAGGCCTGGCTCTGGGCGCAGGCACATGACTCACCAGGCTGGAGAGACATGCAGGAGGCCTGGCTCTGGGAGCAGGCACAGGACTCACCAGGCTGGGGAGACATGCAGGAGGCCTAGCTCTGGGCACGGGCACAGGACTCACCAGGCTGGGGAGACATGCAGGAGGCCTGGCTCTGGGAGCAGGCACAGGATAGACCGGGTCCTGGAGACGCACTGGAGGTCTGGAGCGCACGGCCTGCACAACCCGTCCTTGCTCGACGCCCACTCTAGCATGGCACTTGCGGGGAGCTGGCCTATAGCGCACCGGGCTATGAGCGCGCACTGGAGACCCCGTGCACTTCACAGCATAACACGGTGCCTGACCAGTACCACGCTGCTTCCGGTAAGCACGGGGAGCTGGCTCAGGTCTCCAACCTGACTCTGCCACACTCCCCGTGTGCCCCCCCAAAAATATTTTTTGGGGCTGCCTTTCAGGCTTCCTTGCCAGCCTTGTTCCCTCATACCGTTGCCGTTGGTCCTTTTCTCCTGCTGCCTTTGCTCCTCTGAGTGCCTCTACCTGTTCCCATGGGAGGCAATCCCTTCCGACCAGGGTCTCTTCCCAAGTGTAGGATCCCTTGCCGTCCAGGATGTCCTCCCATGTCCAGTCCTTTCTCTCCCTGGTCCAGGATCCTTGCTCCTCCTGTGCACGCTGCTTGGTCCTTCTTTGGTGGGATCTTCTGTCACGTTCGTCTAAAGGAGTAGACCAAGGCGCAGCGTACTTAGAGTTCCACATGTTTAATAAAATTGAAACTCACCAAAACAATACAGACGAAAACGAAGCGTGACGTTCTGGGCTGCTCACAGGCAGCTACACAAATACAAGATCCCACAAAGCACAGGTGGGAAAAGGCTGCCTAAGTATGATTCCTAATCAGAGACAACGATAGACAGCTGCCTCTGATTAGGAACCATACTCGGCCCAAAACAAAGAAATACAAAACATAGAAAAAGGAACATAGAACGCCCACCCCAGTCACACCATGGCCTAACCAAAATAGAGAACAAAACCCTCTCTATGGCCAGGGCGTGACAACACCATTCACAGCCATCTGTAATGTTCAATGTAATCGTACTCCTGGAATTTTTTTACTTTATGTATTTGTATTGTTTTAAAAACGTACAACTAAAAGTAAAGGTGTAGTTTAAACATGTCTTTAATGTTTTTGCTTTAGCTGTTAGTGATAATTCCCTAAGTGTTAATACCTTTGTGTTTACATTATTAACCCAGTCAACATGGTGGGTTCGGGCCTATTCTGTTTTAGACTCAGGGGACTCAGCATTGACTCGGACTCAAATTACTCTGGGTTCTGGCTAATGGTACTCGTGCTGAGTTCACTTCAGCGTATTTGGCCCGATTAACTTTTTCAGACGTATGGCCATATCAGGTTTTTGTTCGGCAGGTGATGAAAGAATAAAAAAACGAATTAATGCAATAATTTCATCTCAAATTTGCTAGGTCATTTGCAAGCTATAATTTGTCCTGTTGGGCTATTAGATGGAGATGGACCCTAGAGAATCTATGTTGTGAATGAATTTAATTTTACCACAGATTTTTTCCCAGAACCCCACTCACACTAGTTCTATTCATTTCAGTCCTTCGGCCAATCCTGGCTTAATATAATGTCATGAGCATTATTTTTAGGCATCTGCTGGTGGCCACATTAATTACAGGATGACTTGGGATACAAGATCCACGACAAGCAGCACATCTCAGTGTCATAGGCTATATACAGCCTATTTTTCTACGGTTGACTTATCTGTAAATGCCGATACATCCGAACAAAATACACCATATCAGTGTACAAATGTAATTTTTTGGACCTTGTAAACTGTAGAGAATAAACCCAGAACTGATCCAAATGGTTGTATAATTATTCAAATGAGCCTAAATCACTGCAGTTTACAGCCAAGACAATAATTGTGTACTAACAATAATAAATTCCTCATTGCACTGTGTTGTTGTAGCCTAGGAGGTAGAATCATTTTATTTTCCAAAAACATAGACCTAATGATATCAATCTTCAATTTGATCATCTGCTACTTAGGCTGAAGGAGTGATGCTTCGGGGAAGAAACTGAGGAAGTGACAGATATAGGGGAGGTAACCAATAAGGTGATAGAGTCCAGGTCAGTCCCATGAAGCACTGATGCGCGTAACGATGGTGACAGGTGTACGTAATGATGGGCCGCCTGGCTCCCTCGAGCGCAAGAGAGTGGGAGCGGGAGCAGGCATGACAGACAACTTTTAATTCAATATTGAGACCTCACCAAGTCAACATCGGCTACTATTTTCTGTCTGTTTTAGAAATCTGTGATTGTAATTTTCAACATAGAAAATAGAAGCATTCATGTATCATCAATTGCCAACATCAATGCTTGCTGAAGTATCCTGTATAGGGAGCTAGCATTTCCTCTAAAGGAATCAAAAACACATGATCCAGCAGTGGTGGCCTCTGCTGTTCGATCTGTCTGCCTTGCTGCTCGAGCTGGCCTCGGCGCCTCACTTTCCAACGGTCTAAGTGAGAGTCAGTTAGTTGGTTAACAGTTGAGGCCAGCCGGAGAAGATACCAAAAAGTAAAAAATAGGTAATTGTAGCTATTGTATTTGTAGTAGTGTATTTTCTTGCAGTCACTAATTAGTTTGTGACATTGTAGCGAGCTTCATTTCTGGACTGGTCATGTTTTTTGTCAAAGTTTCTCCTTTAACGTCAGCTAACGTTAATGTTAGCTAGCTATCACGGCTCTAACAGTTAGCTAAGTCAGTACGTTTAGAGTCTATGTTGATATTCGGTATCTAATTGAGCCTGCTAGTGTTTTTCTTTGTACAACATCGGTAGTCTAGCTAAGACTAGGCAATAAAGCATCCGGTTAACATTGCTAGCTAGCTAACAGTCACAGCAGTTACGCTAGTTAGCTAACTAGGTATGTCCAGTGAGTCACAAAGGACTCGCACAACCCCAACTGGTCTCAAGCAGAGAATACAAAGAACATTCCAAGATTCAATGATGATGATGATGATGGTTTATTTTGTTTCATGTGTACTATGGCAGCTAAACGCTGAATTACAGTAACACATGCAATATATATTTTTTATATGGTGGAGGTGGTTCTGTGTAATGTTAACTACCGGAATTATTTGGATCTAGCTAGTGATGACCACAAAACAATAAATTGTTTTGTGAAAATATTTGTGGTTGACCCTATACAGTCAATCAGCTGCTGTCTTCTTTAATTGAAAGCAAATCTAGAAAAAAAATAAACTATGTACAGTATAATGTAAAAAAAAAAAAAAAAAAATATATATATATATATATATATATATATATATATATATAAACTATATAACTATATTTAGTATTCTAGAGGTACAACTTGGTACTGCCCAAGTTTATTAGTTCCAGATAATGTACAGAGCAGAGGCATTTATTTAGCTTATACCACGGTTTCCAAAGAAAACAAGAACACATTTACTGGTACAAATGACATGTTTTCATTGAGATTTTAACATTGATAAGTAAATTCATAATATTTCATCCATCTACTAAAACGGGTTGTTAGATCTATCGGTTAGGTTGCTAGAGAAATGGACTTGTTGTTCATTCTATTTGTTTGATTGCAATCCAGGCTGGCAATGTACTTGTCCCTTGCTAGCTAGCCAACTATGTTTAACACAGTTGCGTCAACTTTGCAGTTAGAAGAACATCAAAGTAGCCACATTTGCGTTTGTTTAATCTGTTTTCTAGTGACATGTATTGGGATATATCCATGCTACTGTACATACGGAGTGCCTGTTGAGGGATGACACCCACACAAAGTCAATTTTTATAAGGGCACAAGGTGAGACCCAGATGCGGACACGGGAGGCAGATGGTTTGAGTCTTTAATTTTTATTGATAATCCAAAAGGGGTAGACAAGAGAATGGTCGTGGACAGGCAAAAGGTCAAAACCAGTTCAGAGTTCAGGAGGTACAGTGTGGCAGGCAGGCTCGAGGTCAGGGCAGGCAGAAAGGTCAGGCAGGCGGATACAGAGTCCAGAAAACAGGAAAGGGTCAAAACCGGGAGGACTAGCAAAATAGAATAGAAAAGGCAGGAGCACGGGAAAAACACACCGGTTGATTTGGAACACACAAGAAGAACTGGCACAGACAGACAGGGGATAATGAGGAAGATGGGTGACACCTGGAGGGGGTGGAGACAAGGACAGGTGAAATAGATCAGGGTGTGACAATTTCATCTATTTAAATCGTTTTAAAATGAGAAAATGTAATGTATTTGTTATGTTTATGTTGTTCATAGTTCGGTTGATAGCTGCAATAGTACTACGTACATTTAATGTAATACTACCTATATTTTGTGTCATTTTTTGTAGTGTGGAGTGGGGTAGAATAGAGTGTATTTGGGCCATTGCTGGGTCGATTCTGGCCCTAAAATGGCAACTTTATCTCAGTATAGGTTGCAAGATCTGGGAAGAATGACATGGGCCTAGTCTGTATCGTCATTCATTTCGGACTCGGGCCGGATCCAGCTGCTAGACCTGGGTCAGCAGTTTCAGATCTGGCATGCCGGAATCAGTCCAGACGTTGGCCAGATGAAACCTCTAAGAATGTGTTATTAACATTGGTGTAAAGTACTTAAGTAAAAATACTTCAAAGTACTACTTCAGTCATTTTTGAAAACTTTTACTTTTACTTCACTACATTCCTAAAGAAAATTATGTACTTTTTACTCCATACATTTTCCCTGACAACCAAAAGTACTCATTACATTTTGAATGCTTAGCAGGACAACAAAATGGTCTAATTCACACACTCAAAATAACATCCCTGGTCATCCCCACAGCCTCTTATCTGGTGGACTCACCAAACACATGCTTCATTTGTAAATTATGTGTTGAGCATGTCCATGGCTATCCATGAATTTAAAAAAAATGATGCTGTTTAGTTTGCTTAATATATGGACTTTGAAATGATTCATACATTTACTTTTGATTCTTAAGTATATTTAAAACCAAAGACTGAGTTTTACTCAAGTAGTAGTTTACTGTGAGACTTTCACTTTTACTTGAGTCATTTTCTATTAAGGTATATTTACTTTTACTCAAGTATGACAATTGGGTACTTTTTCCACTGCTGGTTATTAATGACCAAAGGTGTCTGACTTTATAGTAAGTACAGCATCATATGATACAAGGCATTTATGTATGTGTTATAAATTACCAAATGGGTCTGACTTCATAGTAAGTACAGCGTCATGCGATATAGAGTCTTTATGGATGTGTTATGAATGACTGAAGGTGTCTCACTTCAAACAAAATATTGCAGGACACTACATAAAGTGCCAATAAATAGGTTAACCTCTTATGGCTAGGGGGCAGTATTTTCACGGCTGGATAAAAAACGTACCCGATTTAATCTGATTATTAGTCCTGCCCAGAAACTAGAATATGCATATAATTATTATCTTTGGATAGAAAACACTCAAGTTTCTAAAACTGTTTGAATGGTGTCTGTGAGTATAACAGAACTCATTTGGCAGGCCAAAACGTGAGAAGATTCTGTACAGGAAGTACCCTGTCTGACCATTTCTTGCCCTTCTTTGTCATCTCTATTCATTACAAAGGATCTCTGCTGTTACGTGACACTTCCTACGGCTCCAATGGGCTCTCAGAGCCCAGGAAAAACCTGAATGACGTAATTCAAAGCCCTGGCTGAAACACACGAGCGCTTTTGCTAAGTGGTCTATCAGCAGACAAAAGGCTTAGGCGCGTGCACTGGCCGCCCCCGCCTTTCTGTTTTTCCCTCTTTTTACCGAAATGCAGATTCCCGGTCGGAATATTATCGCTTTGTTACGAGATAAATTGCATAAAAATTGATTTTAAACAGCGGTTGATATGCTTCGAAGTACGGTAATGGAATATTTAGAAATGTTTTGTCACAAAATGCGCCATGCGCGCGACCCTTCTTTACCATTCGGATAGTGTCTAGAACGCACGAACAAAACGCCGCTGTTTGGATATAACGATGGATTATTTGGGACCAAACCAACATCTGTTATTGAAGTAGAAGTCCTGGGAGTGCATTCTGACGAAGAACAGGAAAGGTAAGATCATTTTTCTTATAGTAAATCTGATTTTAGTGAAGGCTAAACTTGCCGGGTGTCTAAATAGCTAGCCCGTGATGGCTGGGCTATGTTCTTAGAATATTGGCCCTCACCAAACTCCGATTTAGTATTAGAAAAATTGGATTACCTTTGCTGTTCTTCGTCAGAATGCACTCCCAGGTCTTCTACTTCAACAACAAATGTTTTGGTTCTAAATAATCCATAGTTATATCCAAATAGTTCCGTTTTGTTCGTGCGTTCAAGTCACTATCCGAAGGGTGACGCGCGAGCGCATTTCGTCACAAAAAATGTCAAAATATTCCATTACCGTACTTCGAAGCATGTCAAACGCTGTTTAAAATAAATTTTTATACTATCTTTCTCATAAAATAGCGATAATATTCCAACCGGACGACGTTGTATTCATTCAAACACTGAAAGAAAAACATGGAGTTGTCTCGTGCATGTGCGCCCAGTATCATTGTTCTCAGCAGGACCACTCACAAAAACTCCTGTTGTTTTTCGCCCAGAGACTGGAGAGCTCTCATTCCACTTTCTGGCGCCTTCTGAGAGCCAATGAAAGCCTTAGAAAATGTCACATTACAGCAGAGATGCTGTATTTTTGATAGAGATGCCCTAGAAGGAGAACAAATTGTCAGACAGGGCACTTCCTGTACAGAATCTTCTCAGGTTTTTGCCTGGCATATGAGTTCTGTTATACTCACAGACACCATTCAAACAGTTTTAGAAACTTTAGGGTGTTTTCTATCCAAAGCCAATAATTATATGCATATTCTAGTTTCTGGGCAGTAGTAATAACCAGATTAAATCGGGTACGTTTTTTATCCGGCCGTGTAAATACTGCCCCCTAGCCCTAACAGGTTAAATTTGTCGCCCTGCAATTTCACTGGCTGTTGGCGAGGTGGGACGCTCACGTCCCGAACGATCCCAGTGAGGTTAAAGATGCACTATGCAGAAATTGTTCCAGTATTTCCTGCTTGCTAAAACTCTAAAAGTTTCAGTTTATGTGACAAAACAAACAAGTACAGGTCGGATAATCATTGTACCATCTAAACTGCTGTGAAATATATTTTCCATTACCAAAAGTATTGTATTTTCAGCTGGTGTACAAAACTGAAAGAAAAAACAAAACATAATAACTGTAAGCATAGAAATAGTGCACATAGAACATATCTACCGCTTCTTAGACTTGCTTTCAATGAGAATGATAGATTGTTGACGCACATTTCTATGTGAATTTGGTTGGGTCACCCAAAAAGTTACATATTGCAGCTTTAAGAGAAGTGCAAGGGTGCCAATATATTTTGCCACAACTATATTGCTACATGTAAAGAGACATATTATGTAGACTTAAAGGCATAAATGCAGTCAAATGAGATTTATGTTAGTCAGTGTGTCTGTGTCTTCAGCTCAAATCCTTCCACAGTTAGTTTGAATATTAGAAAACCTTAGTAATGTGAGAAAGTAAGTTACTGAGGTTTAGGGACACACTTGTCTTCATGCCTCTCTTTAATTGCAAACACATTTTAACCACTAGGGAATACTGATTGTCACAATAAAGTGCACTGTTCCTCCTAATCAAATTTGCCAGGAATACGATCTCCTATCGCTGTAGGAAACACGTTTAATTAAGTCACATTCGATTTTTCCAGACAGACCCCATAACCAAATTACCTTTACCACCACACACCAGGCATGTATGTGTTCAGCTTATTGTGTCTCTCTGTCTTGTACAGTGTCTTTCTTTAGAGCAGAATATAGCTTTACTGAACAACAACAGTGCTTGTGTGTGTGTTTGTGCACGCATATGCATCTGTGTGTGTTTGCCTATGTGTGTGAGAAAGAGTAAGCAAGAGAGAGCACACAACTCTTCGCAATACATTTTAAAGATGAGCGTATCCCTTTGATTCTGTCTCTGCGATTGTGTCTTCTTCTTCCTTAATGCCTCCCCCATACCACTCTCCAGTGTTATTAAATTACATTTTGTTGAGATTTAGTCTTCCCATAATGAGCGACTGCCTGCCGGCAGTTCGGGAGCGATGGGGGAAGCAAACTTTACACAACACCCCTGCCGCCACTGCTCATTACTGGCTGACACAAAAACGCATTCCCTCAGACCATGTTGTTATGTCCAGGACCTGCAGAATGACATTGTAGGTGACCTACCTCTACAGCATGACTCTACCGCCACATTACAGCCGCCTGCCCAGTGCTCATTACATATCTCTCCCCAGAGGACTTCTCATTTTAGCTATGAAGAGAGAGGTGAAGCGACCAAGAATATTAAATAGACAGAGAACAGCCTCAGTGACAACAATAAAACTGGTCATATACAGTGCTTTCGAAAAGACCCCTTGACTTTTTCCACATTTTGTTATGTTACAGCCTTATTCTAAAATTGATTAAATTGTTTTTTCCCCCTCATCAATCTACACACAATACCCTGTAATGAAAAAGAAAAAACAAATGTTTTTTTCCAAATTGATAAAAATACAAAAACAGAAATATCACATTTACATAAGTTTTCAGTCCCTTTACCCAGTACTTTGTTGAAGCTCATTTGGCAGTAATTACAGCCTTGAGTCTTATTGGGTACGGCGCTACAAACTTGGCACACCTGTATTTGGGAGTTTCTCCCATTCTTCTATGCTAGAGAAGAACTGCATTGTTGGTGAATTTAATTTGATTTGAAATCCTCTCAAGCTCTGTCAGGTAGGATGGGGAGCGTCTCTGCACAGCTATTTTCAGGTCTCTCCAGAGATGTTTGATCGGGTTCAAGTCCGGGCTCTGGCTGGGCCACTCAAGGACATTCAGAGACTTGTGCAGAAGCCACCTCTGTGTTGTCTGCTCTGTGTGCTCAGGGTTGTTGTCCTGTTGGAAAGTGAACCGTCGCCCCAGTCTGAGGTCCTGAGCGCTCTGGAGCAGGTTTTGATCAAGGATCTCTCTGTACTTTGCTCCGTTCATCATTCCCTCAATCTTGACTGCCACCACCAATCTAAACTGGCCCGTCATGTCCTAAAATGTGATTGAGCAGCCTTGGTGTCCCTGATTCTCATTGCGCCAGAGCGCTTTAAATCTAGCTCAGATTAGAGGGAAAAGATGATGCCTTTGTTCTGGCATTTCACAGGCTGGCTTTTGGACCATGTGGATGCCTTGGAGCAGGTGCGAAGGCTGCGATTGGCTGTCTGGCTTTAGGACTATGGAGAGTGCAGCTGCAGTGAGGGAGCACTTAACAGCTTGAATTAACTTTGGTATAGGACATTTTTGTTTCCCATGGTGTTAGATTTATTTTGCCATTTTTTACTACACAACTTCCCTTTAAGCAGCTTTATGGGGAGGAAACAAGGGAGTGTCCTGTCTCTCTCCATCACTGTACTCATTCTCCTCCTCTAACTCTTCCATATCTCATGTAACACGAACACAGTCCATCCACTGTCTGATCCATCCACAAACAAACCACTGGGAATTACTATGACGTCCAAATAACTGCCAATTCCACAGACATTCTCCTTTTCCTTATTTTATCCCCACTTTCCAGATAGATAGCTGTGTATTTCCCCAAAACATTAATTTCCAGTGGGCTGGGAGAAAACCTCTCCCGGGCTTATTCTCTGCCTGAGTGTTTGGTGTCAAAGATCTAAACAGACCCAAATCTCAAAGCACAGCTGGCACAATTGTTGAAGGGGAAGACTGAGGCACTCTATGTCACTCTTTCTTTCAATCTGACAGACTCACACATATACAAAGTCCATCTCTCTTTCCTCCTCTCCCTCCTTCATTCACTTCTCAGACAAATAAGTCCTCTAAGAACATACCCCTCAATGCCTGATCCATTAAAACACTTTATTCTACCTCTAATCCCCCCCCCCCAAGAGAGAGAGAGAGAGAGAGAGAGAGAAACAGTGAGAGGGATAGTGACTGATTTGTGCCACAGAACCACCAATCAATCCCTTCTCATAGGGACAGGAATATGGGCTGCAGGGATCCCCCTCTCCATTGGGTAGATCCATATAAATCAGCTTCCAGCTCTGTGAGCCATATAGGATAATCTCTAGAGTCCTATAAACAACAAATGTATCCTCTAAAGATTTAAAGAGATCAAGAGCAAAACAAATCAAATTGGTCAATAGACTCAGAACTCAATTAAGTTGTTCTGTCCTACTGAACGGAGTCGGTGGGTATTTGTGATGGAACAGAGTTTTTTTCTTGGTCTCCATTAGATTTGGGCTCAATTAGACTCTCTCTTACTTTTCTGGAATCAGCTGTGGAAGACGACTGCTAGAACCAATAAAGCATGCAGTACAACAAAGATTAGTATGGACATGCTGTACTTCCTGGATAGCTCTGGGCTAAAGATTGCACATCATGGTGATATTTAGCCACTGGCTGGTGGGATATATGTGAAAATAACTGGTGCCTTCTTTGTTCCGCACTTTGTACATATTTCCTATAATAGACAGCAACAACCCGTGTCTGCAGACAGGACATCCATTAAAATATAAAACAACAAGTCGTTAGGATAGAGTTGGAACACACACACACTGACTGCACACAGACACACACTCATTTACATCTTTCACGAGTATCACGGAGAACGGGGACATCAGTCAAAGCATTTATTAAACAATACAGTTCTCATTAATTACTTGTCTTGATAGTTCCTTCCATTTTCCTTTCAAGAAACAAAAAACCTTGAGGCATGTCGTTAGTCAGAAGCTTGGCCGAATCTAATTCATATTACTACTACCTCATAAAATGGAAATGGCCTCACTAAACATAATAATCAATGTACCTTGTGATCAGCATTAACCTACTGTTGTAGTATAACACATGATCAACCCTATGACCTGATGTCATCATTTTTCCAACATAGTTTAACCTCCCATGAAGAACCTAAATTAAAGCCACAATAATATATTAATGCCCATGATTTTGGAATGAGGTTCGATGAGCAGGTGTCCCACATAATTTTGGTGTCCCACATACACTACATGAAAGTATCTTGTTGTGCTGGAGTGATGGCTGTCTCGCCTCGCCTGTCCCTATCGCTTTTGTTTTCACCAGGGCTTCTCTTCTTTATGATCTACCTTTAACCTGTTAGGGTATAGGGGGCAGTATTGAGAATTTTTGAAAAAATATGTGCCCATTTTTAAATGCCTCCTACACCTACCCAGTAACTACAATATGCATATACTTATTATATATGGATAGAAAACACCCTAAAGTTTCAAAAACTGTTTGAATGGTGTCTGTGAGTATAACAGAACTCATTTGGCAGGCAAAACCCTGAGACAGATTCTGAAAGGAAGTGGATACCTGATGTGTTGAATTGGCTTTGAGCCTATGCCATTGAAAAACAAAGGGGGTGAGGTATATTCTGGCACTTCCTATTGCTTCCACAAGATGTCCCCAGCCTTTACAAAGTGTTTTGAGTGTTCTACAGTGAGATCTGACCGAATAAGAGCCATGGAACGTGATGGTCCATCATTCACCCTGGCGCGCGATTTGATGGTGGGTACTCTCATTCCGAAACGTTTTAAAAGAAAACCCAATGGTCCGCCTTGAATTTTATTCATGTTCTGGTTAAAAAAGGCCCTAATGATTTATGCGATACAACGTTTGACATGTTTGAACGAACGGAAATATATTTTTTCCGTTCTTGAAGTGAAGTGAAGTCCGGCTGGCTTAGATCATGCGCTACAACACGGAGGTTTTTCGACATAAATGATGAGCTTTTTTGAACAAAACTACATTCGTTATGGACCTGGGACTCTTTGGAAGTGACATCTGATGAAGAGAATCAAAGGTAATGGATTATTTATATAGTATTTTCGATTTTAGATTCCTCCAACATGGCGGTTAGTCTGTATCGCGATGCGTATTTTTCTGGCGCAGTGCTCAGATTATTGCAAAGTGTGATTTCCCAGTAAGGTTAATTTAAAATCTGACAAGTCCATTGCGTTCAAGAGATGTAAATCTATAATTCTTTGAATGACAATATAATATTTTAGCAATGTTTTCTAATATTAATTAATTATTTTGTCGTCATGACTTGACTGCCGGTATTGGAGGGATACGATTTCCTGAACATCAACGCCATAGTAAAACACTGTTTTTAGATATAAATATGAACTTGATAGAACTAAAAATGCATGCATTGTCTAACAAAATGTCCTAGGAGTGTCATCTGATGGAGATTGTAAAAGGTTAGTGCATAATTTTAGCTGATTGTATGGTTTTGGTGACGCATGTCTTTGAATCGACAATGCATTGCACACAGCTATTGTCAATGTACTCTCCTAACATAACCTAACTTTATGCTTTCCCCGTAAAACCTTTTTGAAATCGGTAAACGTGGTTAGATTAAGAAGATGTTTATCTTTCAAAGGCTGTAAGTTAGTTGTATGTTTGAGAAATTTGAATTTGTACATTTATTTGGTTTCAAATTTGCCGCTCTTGAAATGCACCTGCAGTTGATAGGGTGCGCCACGGGGGGAACGCTAACGTCCCAGGTAGCCTCAAGAAGTTAAGGTTGGTGTGAATCTGTTATAACATGTGTTCTCTCTCTCTTCCCTGTGAAATGTTATTCACATGCTGTAAGGCAATCTGTGCCTCTCTAGCTGATAGGATTTCAGCAGCTATCATGTTTTCTGCTCCTCCAGAGGATTGTGAAACTAATGAACTCTGTATAAGCTCCCCTTTCCCCTGTAGATACGGACAATGAGTAATGATTGAAGGTTGTTTTCGTTTAACAATACTTTTTAAACAGGGTTTTATATTTTGACTAAGTTGATGTCCCAGGAACAGTTAGTGAAACACTTAGGTCAATCCAACCTGATTGTGGTAAGAGATAAGGAAACAAGGGTTAACCTCTCTAGGGGAGGTGGGACGAAATCGTCCCACACTATTCAACAGCCAGTGACAAATCAGAGCGCCAAATTTAAAACCACAAAATGTCATAATTCAAAGATCTCAAACATAGGACTATTTTACACCATTTTATAGATACACTTCTCCTGAATCTAACCACGTTGTTCGATTTCCAAAAGGCTTTACAGCGAAAGCAAAACATTAGATTATGTTAGGAGAGTACATAGAGACAAACACACAGCCATTTCCAAGCAACTAGCATGCATCACAAATACCCAAAACACAGCTAAATGCAGCACTAACCTTTGATGATCTTCATCAGATGACACTCCTAGGACATTATGTTATACAATACATGCATGTTTTGTTCAATCAAGTTCATATTTATATCAAAAACCAGCTTTTTACATTAGCATGTGATGTTCAGAACTAGCATACCCACCGAAAACTTCTGGTGAATTTACTAAATTACTCATGATAAACGTTCACAAAATACATAAGAATTATTTTAAGAATTATAGATACAGAACTCCTTTATGCAATCGCGGTGTCAGATTTTAAAATAGCTTTTCGGCGAAAGCACATTTTGCAATATTCTGAGTAGATAGCTCGGTCATCATGGCTAGCTATTTTGACACCCACCAAGTTTGGGACAACCTAAACTCAGAATTACTATTATAAAAATTGGATTACCTTTGCTGTTCTTCGTCAGAATGCACTCCCAGGGCTTCTACTTCAACAACAAATGTTGTTTTGGTTCCAAATAATCCATAGTTATATTCAAATAGCTCCGTTTTGTTCGTGCGTTCAGGTCACTATCCGAAGGGTGAAGCGCGAGTGCTTTTCGTGACACAAAATATTCCATTACCATACTTCGAAGCATGTCAAACGCTGTTTAAAATCAATTTTAGGCTATTTTTCTTGTAAAATAGCAATAATATTCCAACCGGGCAACGTTGTATTCATTCAAAGGCTGAAAGAAAAAAATGGAGTAGTCTTGTGACCGCACATCTCCAGTGTCACTGTCCCCAGGCTGACCACTTATAAATTCTGCTGCTGTTCTTTGCCCAGAGACAACAGACACCCCATTCCACTTTCTGGCGGCTTTAGAGAGCCAATGGAAGCCTTAGAAAATGTCACGTTACAGCACAGATGCTGTATTTTTGATAGAGATGCTACAGAAGGACAATAAATTGTCAGACAGGGCACTTCCTGTATGGAATCTTCTCAGGTTTTGGCCTGCCATATGAGTTTTGTTATACTAACAGACACCATTCAAACAGTTTTAGAAACTTTAGAGTGTTTTCTATCCAAATCTACTAATTATATGCATATTCTCGTTTCTGGGCAAGAGTAGTAACCAGATTAAATCGGGTACGTTTTTTATCCGGCCGTGAAAATACTGCCCCCTAGCTGTAACCTATAACAAACCTCGTTCACTCTCCTCAGGACTTTAAATGGCCCCACAAACTGCGGACCCAGATTCCAGCAGGGCAGGCGGAGGGGCAGGTTTCGGGTCGAGAGCCAGACCCGGCAATCTGCGTTCTCCTTTTGGCACATCACGGCCTGCTGAAGGTGAACACGAACAGCTTCCCATGTCTCCTCCGCGCACTTGAACCAGTCGTCCACCGCAGGAACCTCAGTCTGACTCTGATGCCAAGGCGCCAGAACCGGCTGGTACCCCAGTACGCACTGGAAGTAAGAGAAGTTAGTGGAGGAGTGGCAAAGCGAGTTCTGTGCCATCTCAGCCCAGGGCACGAACGCTGCCCACTGCCCCGGCCGGTCCTGGCAATAGGACTGGAGAAACCTACCCATATCCTGCTTCAATCTCTCCACCTGCCCATCACTCTCGGGGTGAAACCCTAAAGTAAGGCTGATCGAGACCCCAGACGTTCCATGAACGCCTTCCAAACCCTAGACGTGAACTGGGGACCCCGATCAGACACTATATCCTCAGGCAGTCTGTAGGGCCGTAGGGAGACCGGGCAGAGGGAGGAGATGACAGAACATAGAGAAACGATACACAACGACCAGGATCGCGGTGTTACCCTGTGAGGGTAACAAACAGCAGACGGGACGTACAGAAGCCCAGCGGGACATTGGACGGGAGCGGGTTCTGCACGTCACGCCTGCTCTATGTCCGTGTCCAGCTCCAACACTACCGGCGCCACCAGGCAGGAGGCGGGGAGTATGGGACTGGGATCCATGGGCCGCTCCTCTGGGTCATACAGCCGGGACAATGCGTCTGCCTTCATGTTCTGGGAGCCTGGTCTGTAGGAAAGGGAAAACACAAAATGGGTGAAAAACATGGTCCACCTTGCCTGGTGAAGGTTCAGTCTCCTCGCTGCCCGGATGTACTCCAGATTGCGGTGGTCAGTCCAGATGAGAAAAGGGTGTCTAGCCCCCTCAAGCCAATGTCTCCACACCTTCAAGGCCATGAAAACAGCCAACAGCTCCCGGTCCCCCACGTCATAGATTTGCTTCACCGGGCTGAGCTTCTTCGAGAAGAAAGAACAGGGGCGGTGCTTCGGTGGCGTGCCCGAGCGCTGAGAGAGCATAGCTCCTATCCCAGCCTCGGATGCATCCACCTCCACTATGAACGCCAAAGAGGGATCCGGATGGGCCAACACGGGAGCCGAGGTAAACAGAGCCCTCAGGGGACTAAAAGCCCTGTCCGCCTCAGCCGACCACTGCAAACGCACCGGGCCCCCCTTCAGCAGTGAGGTAATGGGAGCCGCTACCTGACCAAAACCTTGGATAAACCTCTGGTAGTAGTTGGCAAACCCTAAGAACCGCTGCACCTCTTTTACCGTGGTGGGAGTCGGCCAATTACGCACGGCTGAAATGCGGTAACTCTCCATCTCCACCCCTGAGGTGTAAATGCGATACCCTAGGAAGGAGACAGACTGCTAGAAAAACAAGCTTTTCTCAGCCTTGACGTACAGGTCATGCTCCAACAGGCGACCAAGCACCCAGCGCACCAGGGACACATGCTCGGCGCGTGTAGCGGAGTATATCAGAACGTCATCAATATACCCCACTACACCCTGCTCGTGCAGGTCCCTGAAAATATTGTCTACAAAGGTTTGGAAGACTGATGGCGCATTAATCAACACGTACGGCATGACGAGGTACTCACAGTGCCCTGAGGTGGTACTGAAAGCCGTCTCCCTCTCGGATACGCACCAGGTTGTAAGCGCTCCTGAGATCTAGTTTGGTGATGAAACTGTGGCAGCGGGTAACTATAACTCACATTGATCTGGTTCAGACCCCAATAGTCAATACACGGGCGCAGACCTCCCTACTTCTTCTTCACAAAAAATAAACTCGAGGAGACGGGTGAAGTGGAGGACCGAATGTAACCCTGATGCAGGGATTCAGAGACATATGTTTCCATAGCCTCCGTCTCCGCCTGTGAGAGGGGATACATGTAACTCCTGGGAAGGGCAGGGTCTACCAGGAGATTTATCGCACAATCGCCCCATCAATGGGGCCAAATCGGCATATTCAGGGGGAATGAGCATGGTGGAGACCTGGTCTGGACTTTCCACTGTAGTAGCACCAACGGAAACCCCTAAACACCTCCCTGAGCACTCCCGCGACCACCCCGTGAGAGCCCACTGTGGCCAAGAAACAGTGGGGTCATGACAAACTAACCAGGGTAGGCCTAGCACCACGGGAAACGCAGGAGAGTCAATAAGGAAGAGACTAATTCTCTCCTTGTGCCCCCCCCTGCATCACCATACCCAGAGGAGCGGTGGCCTCCCTGATCAAAACTGACCCTAATGGTCGACTACAGTGAGGGAAAAAAGTATTTGATCCCCTGCTGATTTTGTACATTTGCCAACTGACAAAGAAATTAAATGTCTATCATTTTAATGGTAGGTCTATGTGAACAGTGAGAGACAGAATAATAACAAAAAAATCCAGATAAATGCATGTCTATATAAGCTCCTTCAGCTGACAATGAATGTCAGAGCAAAAACCAAACAATCAGGTTGAAGTAAGTATCCATAGAGCTCCGAGACAGGATTGTGTCGAGGCACAGATCTGGGGAAGGGTATCAAAAAATGTCTGTAGCATTGAACATCCCCTAGAACACAATAGCCTATATCATTCATAAATTGAAGAAGCTTGAAACCACCAAGACTCTTCCTAGATCTGGATGACTGGCCAAACTGAGTAATCGAGGAAGAAGGGCCTTGGTCAGGGAGGTGACCAATAACCCAATGTTCACTCTGACAGAGCTTCAGAGTTCCTCTGTGGAGATGGGAGAACCTTCCAGAAGGACAACTATCCCTGCAACTATCAGGCCTGTATGGTAGAGTGGCCAGACAGTAGCCATTCCTCAGTAAAAGGCACATGACAGCCTGCTTGGACTTTGCCAAAAGGCACCTAAAGACTCACAGATCATGAGAAACAATATTCTCTGGTCTGATGAAAACAAGGTTTAACTCTTTGGAAACTTGGCTCCATCCCTACGGTGAAGTATGGTGGTGGCAACATCATGCTGTGGGGATGTTTTTTAGCGGCAGGTACGGCAGGTACTGGGAGACTAGTCAGGATCGAGGGAAAGATATCAGAGCAAAGTACAGAGAGATCCTTGATAAAATCCTGTTCCACAGTGCTCAGGACCACAGATTCACCACAGATTCACAGGACAACAACCCTAAGCACACAGCCAAGACAACGCAGGAGTGGCTTCGGGACAAGTCTCTGAATGTCCTTGAGTGACCCAGCCAGAGCCCAGACTTGAACTAGATCAAACATCTCTGGAGAGACCTGGAAATAGCTGTGCAGCAATGCTCCCTATCCAACCTGACAGCTTGAGAGGATCTGCAGAGAAGAATTGGAGAAACTCCTGAAATACAGATGTACCAAGCTTGTAGCATCATATCGAAGAAGATTCGACACTGTAATCACTGCCAAAGGTGCTTCAACAAAGTACTGAGAAAAGGGTCTGAATACTTATGTAATGTCGTATTTCAGTTTTTTTAATATACACTTGCAAAAATGTCTAAAAACCTGTTTTTTGCTTTGCCATTATGGGGTATTGTGTGTAGATTGATGAGAGGAAAAACGATTTAATACATTTTAGAATACGGCTGTAATGTAACAAAATCTGGAAAAAGTCAAGGGGTCTGAATTATTTCCGAAGGAACTGTATAGCTAAAGAACTGCTGTTATCTCCAGGAGTGATAAGTATATTGTTTGCTTTTTCTCTTGTCTGGTACTGTCTTTTTGCTGTATAGGGCCATCTACTTTAAGTGCTGCCTGTCTTTCCGGTAGCCTACTTGGTGTGTGAACTGCTGACTGCTCAGTCTAATATAGATCCATACAATTACTGGAGTGGTTAAATGGTGTATTTTTGTGTGTTTTTTTGTAGGTGGTACAGAATCTGATTCCACCAGCATGTGATTCCAAACCCTAGCTCTGCACAAGGTAAATTGGCAAAGTATTTACCAGCTACGGCTAACATAGCTCAATTTAAATTAACTTCTATTGGATAGGTGGGACGCTAGCTGGTCTGACTGTTGCTGGCATTTGTACTGGTACTCAAGGGGACCAGTTATCCTACTGATTTATTCTGAAATATTATCCTACTGGAAAGCTAGATTAGAGCATTTTACTTGTTGTATTGTAGTTGAACCTACACTTGGCAAGGCATGACAATTTTTGCCATTTGTTTGAGGTGGAAGTCCACTGGGCTTCTTTTACGACCAGTGTGGTACACCTCAGTATTATCTTAGATGTGTTCTTCTCACTGTTCTCATAGGGAATTTACAACTAGATTTGTTTTATGCTCTGGCGGCCTCGTACGGTGTTGCACGTAGCCTCGACCCCCCACTACCAACCTCGATGAGGATCATGGGTCTGGACTAATTTGTGTCTTGGGACCCCCCCCCCCACTAGCGAGTGATGTTGGTATTTGAGGCACAAGCGAAAAGGTTGGACCCTATGTACGACTTGTTAGTGGTCGCGTTGTTCTGGAATGGCTGTAACCCTTCAACCAAATCTCCTAATATTTTGCTTCAAAATGCTCAGTGGCTGTCGAGGCCTGTCAGTCACCACCGCGTCTCTGTGTGGTAACCTATTCAGTACCTGCGAACTGAGAGGAGATCTTTCTGTGATATTGCAAAGTGTTTCACCAGTGGGAGTCATCGGGTCAGTTGCTGGACTGACGCCATTAGTGTCATTTTAACCTGTTAGGGCTAGGGGGCAGTATTTACACAGCCGGATAAAAAACGTACCCGATTTAATCTGGTTACTACTCCTGCCCAGTAACTAGAATATGCATATAATTATTGGCTTTGGATAGAAAACACCCTAAAGTTTCTAAAACTGTAAAAAGCTGTTTTTTGATATAAATATGAACTTGATTGAACAAAACATGCATGTATTATATAACATAATGTCCTAGGAGTGTCATCTGATGAAGATCATCAAAGGTTAGTGCTGCATTTAGCTGTGGTTTTGTTTTTTGTGACATTATATGCTAGCTTGAAAAATGGGTGTCTGATTATTTCTGGCAGGGTACTCTGCTGACATAATCTAATGTTTTGCTTTCGCTGTAAAGCCTTTTTGAAATCGGACAGTGTGGTTAGATAAAGGAGAGTCTTGTCTTTAAAATGGTGTAAAATAGTCATATGTTTGAAAAATGGAAGTTTTTGTATTTTGTTCAATCAAGTTCATATTTATATCAAAAAACAGCTTTTTACATTAGCTGGTAGAGACATACCCCAAGAGATGTGTAGCTGTAATTGCTGCAAAAGGTGGCTCTACAAAGTATTGACTTTGGGGGTGTGAATAGTTATGCACACTCAAGTTTTCTGTCTTATTTCTTGTTTTTTTCACAATAAAAAATATTTTGCATCTTCAAAGTGGTAGGCATGTTGTGCAAACAAAATGATACAAACCCCCAAATAATCAATTTGAATTCCAGGTTGCAAGGAAACAAAATAGGAAAAATGCCAAGGGGGGTGAATACTTTCAGAAGCCACTGTAGTCTTTCAAAAGCATCTGTAATCTGATTACTATATTTTTGCAGTTAACAAACAGACAGTGAATGTTCCTGAGTGGCCAAGTTATAGTTTTGAAAATCTATGGCAAGATCTGAAAATAGTTGTCTAGCAATGATCAACAACCAATTTGACAAAGCTTGAAGAATTTTGAAAAGAAAAATTGACAAATGTTGCACAATCCAGGTGTGGAAAGCTCTTAGAGACTTAGCCAGAAAGACTCACAGCTGTAATCGCTGCCAAAGGTGTCACATGGTATGACGCTGGAGAGACGAAGCAGGTACGGGGAGTAAAACATTTAATAAAGACGGACATGGAACGAGACAGGAACAGTGTCAGCAAACTAATACTAAAGACAAAAACAATACAATGCAGCAGTGGGGAACAGAGCTGGGGAACTGACAAATATAGGGGAGGAAATGAACAGGTGATAAGCGAGTCCAGGTGAGTCCAATAATGCTGAAGCGGGAGACGAGAGAAGTCAGGTGTGCGTGATGGATGGCAGGAGTGCGTGATGCAGGGCAACCTGGCGCCCTCAAGCGCCAGGGGGAGGGTAGAGCGGAGGCAAACGTGACAAAAGGTGCTTCTTTAAAGTATTGACTGAGGGGTGTGAATACTAATGTAACTTTGATATTTCTGTATTCAATTTTCAATACATTTGCAAACATTTCTGAAAACATGTCTTCACTTCATCAGTATGGGGTATTGTGTGTAAATGGGTGAGAACAAAAATCGATTTTATCCATTTTGAATTCAAGCTGTAACAACAAATTGTGGAATAAGTCAAGGGGTATGAATACTTTCTGAAGGCACTTTAGCTCACATATATACTTTGAAAGCAAGATACTAATCATACATATCATTCATACAAAAAATATATTAACCAACACCATTCAAGAAACAGCCCACCAGTTCTGCAACTAATGTATTTAGGCTGAGGGTATATCTGGTAACAACTGGATACTAGATTAATTAATTTGATATTACACCCGCCATTTCATATGATTTGCTGTAAATTTGTATCTGTTTAGAATTCTCCCATGTCATGGAATTATTGTAATCAAAAGGATAGACTTTTAGATTTATTCAAAACAATCAAACTTAATTATTGAATTACTGTATTATTGGAGATGTTCGGTAATCACCCCTGGAGGTGATCACTGAGAACTCAACGAGCGGATTTGAGCCACAGAATTTTACAGAAAAGTCCATCCTCCTGGATGTACCACCTGCACGGCAAGATAATGGCCGTGGACAGGCAAACGATCATAACAAGGTCAGCGTCCAGGGGGTACAACGTGGCAGCCAGGCTCGAGGTCAGGGCAGGTAGTATGGTCAGGCAGGCAGGTTCAGAGTCAAGGCAGGCAAGGGTCAAAACCGGGAGGACTAGCAAAACAGAGATGAGAAAAAGCAGGAGCACGGAAAAACACGCTGGTTGACTTGACAAGACAAGATGAACTGGCAACAGACAAACAGGGAACACCTGAATAAATACCCAGGGACTAATGGGGAAAACAGATGTCATCTGGAGGTGGGTGGAGACAATCACAAAGACAGTTGAAACAGATCAGGGAGTGACATTATTTAGTTGTGCACATATTTTCACTCAAGGTTAGAGAGAGACCCAATCTGTTGCCGGATTCTTATCTACTTTCCTGAGGAAAATAACACATTTCTTCCATTTTGAATCTTTATCTGATTAGAAAACATTTCAGAACACATCCAATGAGCAATCCTATTTTCTCCCTGTAATTGCAGGTGTGTCTGGTTTAGATCAATTAACAACTTATTGATTTTATATAGCACTTTTTTTTACCAACTGAGGCACACAAAGTGCTTCACATAGTAGGGGGAAGCTCACCTCATCCATCACCAATGTGTAGCAGCCACCTGGGTGATGCACGGTAACCATTTTGTACCAGAACACTCACCACACATGAGCTTGAGAAGTGAGGAGTGATATGCCAATTAGGAACGAGGGGGATGATTAGGTGTCCATGAGGGAATGGGGCCAGGTTGGGAATTTAGCCATGACACCAGGGTTAACACCCCTGCTCTTCTGCTCAGTGCCATGGGATTTTGAAGTACAAACGAAAGTCAGAACACCCGTCCGAAAGACAGCACCCTGTGCAGGGCAATGTCCCCTTCACTGCCCTGGTGTATCGGGATCTCCTTAGACCAGAGTACAAACACAATGTGAAGGATGGGAATTCAATAAACTCAAAAGTCAAAACAACTTGAATTGCTTTCTAGTACTGTTCCAATAGTATCCAACTTTATATTAAAACATATATATATATTATTTTGCAAAACCAGCAGGTAAAACTCATGAAAATGGCCAAACGAGCATGACTATGGTACTGTATGTGAGTTGACCAACCAAATGCATGAAATGGTTGTCCAACAACTGTTTGGTTGGGAGAAAGGCCATTCTACATTTTTAATTCTTTGCCTGATATTCGTGGAATCTTTTCTGATGGACATCACAACACAAGCCTCTCCCCAACACACTCCTCCTTTTGAAAGCCATTGAGGTCTTGTGTCTTTAACGCATTCCATTTTTCTCTGATTGGAAGGCAACCTTGTAGTCTTCAATAATTAACAATGTCAACTCTCTTGCAATTGCATGCAGTACCTCTATCCATCTCTCTACAGGTGCTACAGAAATAATATTCCAAAGACATGCAGAGCCTTCTGACCAACTACCTGCAGTCTCTCCAGATCAGAGAACTACACTGGTGGGAATATAATATTTTTATTTTATTTAACCTTTTTGAAAAAATATACTTTATGCGCTCTGAAAACCTCCTTCACTATGGCTGTCTGTGTGATGACAGCATATTATCCAGGGCTTCTGGTTGGATTGGATTTACTGTATTCACTACAAAACTCATGCCATCTCCTCGCTCTAAAAGTCTCCCAGACAAAGTAACATGTGTCTATCCCCCTATCCCCAGGTTATTCACATTTTTACTAACTACATTTCTAATTTTGTCCGAAAGTAATTTTCTTTGCAAGTTAAAGTGTACTGTTAGCTAGCTAGTGAATGTTAGCTAGCGACCCAGCAAGCTAACTCTATGTGTATGATCTGTGTAGTAATATTATTCATATCTCAGAAAGCCATTTGCAATGCTAGTTATAGCCTAATGTTAGCTAGCTACCTGCAGATGCTATCTACAGGATTGCATGCAGGGTGGCTAGCTATGACAATCAGTTTGTATTGCTAATAGTATGGGTTGAGATTATGGTTCATTGTTTAGCTAGCTAGCTACATGTCTAAACAAAAGACTCCACTTTTCCAGATGATCACATGACCCATCAATTTAGCCAGTTGTGTCTGGGGGTGATTACGTCTGGGGGCCATCTGTTATATTTCATGAACGTGTACATGTCTAGACATTAGTGACTCATCCACTTAGCTAGATGTGGCTGGGGGGTGGTTATAGCATTTCCTTCACATGACCCATACATTTCGACAAGTGTGTCTGGTAGGGGTATGCCGGCATAAAATAAATATTGGATCTTATCCAGAAGATTGCCCATATCCATTACAATACTAATTTTGTACGACTACTCGGCACACCCCTAATGTCTGGATTAGCATCTAAAAATGATAAAATATTTATACAATATTTTTATCTGGACACTTTCTATTTTTGATATTGCTACTATGCAAGTAACCATTTCACTGTACCGTTTTCACCTTCTATATCCTGTGCATGTGACATATAGTGTGCATTTACCAGAGATGGGAGAACAACATGACCTGCACCAAAGTCAGATTAGGATATAGGCCAAGGACTAGATAAAGTTGATTTTTACCTGGATTTTTTCCTTATTGTAGGCTACCACTTTCATCACGTTTAGAGGTTGGTGGCACCTTAATTGGGGAGGATGGGCTCGTAGTAATGGCTGTCAGTGGAATGGTATCAAATATACCAAACACATGGCTCCGTTCCAGCCATTTTTATGAGCCGTCCTCCCCCTCAGCAGCCTCCATTGACTACAGTACCTTACTCACTGATTAGTACATGGCCTCACGTATGAATCCTTAAAGACATGGGTGGGGCTAAGGCTTAAGACAGTGTGAACAATGATGAAAATGTATTTGAGAATTTGCAATGTTTGAATTTCCAACTTTAACTACTAAAAAAGTAATTACATTATTGCCACCAGCCAGTAGTCTAAAAATGGCAGCATTGCGACACCATGTATAGCTTTGTGAAATGTTAGGCTTAACCTGAGAAAATGATGACAAAATAGGCCTACCAATAAACATTTATCCATAACCTAAAGCAAAGCTATGTCCTGCCACCATACAAAGCCTATGATCGATTCGACAAACATGCAGCAGAATAGGCATGCTGCAATTTCAGCACCATGGACAGCGATCTGTATAAGTGTACTTTGTGAGTGGCTGTCTGGCTGACACATAAAAAAAAATGTTTTAAGGGGGGTGGGGTAAATACATAAGAGAAGGTGGTATTACAGTAGTGTCTGTAGGCCCGCCACTGTATGTGATTGCTAGACTATTTCAACATGTCTGTGTAAGCATGTGTGTTAGTGTGTAAATACTGCATCATATTACACTACCATCCTCAGCAGTCGCAGTAGCAGCATTACGACCAGGCACGACAGCCTGAAATGACATTTCTGCATCTACCTTTTAATTTTGAGATTTTTTGGTATATTCGTCCATTCATATCAGTAGTTTCAGAAAGTGAACATGAAAATGTTATCATACTATTTTATCATACTAATTTAAAATTGTAATGCTTTTTAACCACTTTAAAATGGACATACACTACCATTCAAAAGTTTGGGGTCGCTTAGAATTGTCCTTGTTTTTTAAAGAAAATGTAATTTTTTGTCCATTAAAATAACATCCAATTGATCAGAAATACAGTGTAGACATTGTTAATGTTGTAAATTACTACTGTAGCTGGAAACGCCAGATTTGTTTATGGAATATCTACATAGGCGTACAGAAGCCCATTATCAGCAACCAAATATTTTATTCAAAAAAGTATTATTAATGTGTGTTTACATTCAACTGGTAAAGGTTGATTATGATATTATTAAAGGGAAAGAATATCCTGTGAGGGTGTGGTGACTGGCATTAATGTCTGTACTATGCCTGACAACTATCAGAGAGGACATTCTCTGAGATAAATTAAATGAATGGCTTTAATAAACCTTTTCTCCATACACTTGTGATGGAAATGTTCTTGTGTGTATGAATGCGGCTTTTCTAATAACCAACTTGGTTGGGTTCATGTGAGTGACTGATTAATTGTACGAAGGAGGAATCCACACTATCACTGATAAGCAATTTGGCAGTGTGCCCAGAATGTTGCTCTGGGAACTAGGAGTATCTCAGTTTTAAGGTAACTTATCTGGGAAAGGGGGGCAGTATTGAGTAGCTTGGAAGAAAAGCGTGCCCAAAGTAAAATGCCTGCTACTCAGGCCCAAAAGCTAGAATATGCATATAATTAGTAGATTTCGATAGAAAACACTCTGACGTTTCTAGAACTGTTTGAATGATGTCTGTGAGTGTAACATAACTCATTTGGCAGGCAAAAACCAGAGAAAAAAATCCAACCAGGAAGTGGGAACTCTGAGGTTTGTAGTTTTTCAAGTGATTACCTATCCAATATATAGTGTCTGTGGTGTCATATAGCACTTCCTAAGGCTTCCATTAGATGTCAACAGTCTTTAGAATGTTGTTTCAGGCTTCTACTGTGAATGGGGAGAGAATAAGAGCTGATTGTATCAGGTGTCTGGAAAATTGGCATGAGCTCAATCATGTGAGAGTGAGATGACTTTCCTTTCAATTCTAAAGACAAAGGAATTGTCCAGTTGGAATATTATTGAAGGTTTACGATAAAAACATCCTAAAGATTGATTCCATACATCGTTTGACATTTTTCTATTTTGACTTTTCGTCTGGACTAAACTCACACGCTTAGTGAATTTGGAGTGCTGGACTAAACGCACGAGCCAAATAGAGGTATTTGGACATAAAGATGAACTTTATCAAACAAAACAAACATTTATTGTGGAACTGGGATTCCTGGGAGTGCATTCCGATGAAGATCATCAAAGGTAAGTGAAAATGTATAATGCTATTTCTGACTTCTGTTGACTCCACAACATGGCGGGTATCTGTATGGCTTGTTTTGGTGTCTGAGCACTGTACTCAGATTATCGCAAAATGTTCTTTCGCCATAAAGCTTTTTTGAAATCTAACACAGCGGTTGCATTAAGGAGAAGTGTATCTATAATTCTGTGCACAACACTTTTTTCTTTTATCAAAGTTTATGATGAGTTTCTCTGTAAATTGATGTGCTCATTCACTGGAGGTTTTGGAGGCAAAACATTTCTGAACATTACACGCCAATGTAAAATGGGTTTTTGGATATAAATAGGAACTTTATCGAGCAAAAAATACATGTATTGTGTAACATGAAGTCCTATGAGTGCCATCTGATGAAGATCATCAACGGTTAGTGATTAATTTTAGCTGTATTTCTGTTTTTTGTGATGCCTCTCCTTGCTTGGAAAATGGCTGTGTGGTTTTTCTTGTATAGGTGCTGTCCTAACATAATCTAATGCTATGCTTTCGCCGTAAAGCCTTTTTGAAATCGGACACTGTGGTTGGATTAACGAGAAGTCTATCTTTAAAATGGTGTATAATACTTGTATGTGTGAGAAATTTGAATTATGAGATTTTTGTTGTTTTGAATTTAGCGCTCTGCTATTTCACTGGCTGTTGGCGGGGTGGGACACTAGCGTCCCACATTTCCCAGAGAGGGTAAGAAACCTGGTGTGGTATCAGTCAGTCTCATGTAGGAACCAACCATGCTTTTATGACTTGTTTGTGTAGCAGTGTAAAGGTATTGAAAAGGGAACACCCCTTTTCAGAGTTTCATCAGACATGTATGTAAGGAGTTTGAAAGCATCTCTGGCCGTGATAATAAATATTGCTTAATTTACTTTGAGTTTGAGTCCTTAGTGGTGAATTTCCACAACACACTACTTACCCCCATGCCTCTTCCCTACTTTTGGTCCATCCAGTTATTACCACTTATCTTCCCACGGTTATAATGACAGTAGCTTGTTGCCAACTGTGGTTTAAGGAAACACTGTTGTTTGAGCTCTCAAACCAACCAGGGTTTAAATTGTAAATATGTAGTACACACGTGGCACATGCAAGCCACTTGTAAGCAAGAAAGTGCTCACACACATGCACACATGTACGGTAAGGTTATATAAACATGCACACACACTAACATGTAGAACTAACGGATAAACAATACACAACCATTACTGTTTTATTGTAAAACATAGGTCATCTATATGTTCCAAGAGTTCATTATTCCTCATACTTCAAGCTTCTCTCACCCTCCCACACTCAGATATGATATCAAGTATATGGAGATATTAGATTTTTCAACAAATATTATTTTTCCAGGCCTGGTATGAGGTATTGGCCAAGGCATGATGGATAGCTTAATTAGTGCTGCATCCATAGATACATCACTTCTCAGAAAATGAACAGGTTGTCATCATTCTGAGTGGATCAATCTCACACGGCAGCCATTCCAAAAGTGATCATTCTATTATAATTAAACTGTTTAATGAAGTCTCCAACATCAACCTGCAGAAAGGTGATTCTAATCATTTTTAATCTTGTGTCTCGCCCCAAAATGATGAAAGGTCTAACTTTACTTTAGATCAAGCCCTTTATCTGGTCATCTACCCCCTCAACAGAATCAGGCTTTTCTCTCGTAGTACATGTAACGGTTGTCGTCGGGAATGGAGGTCCAAAACGCAGCAGGAATGTGGATGCTCATCTTATCATTTATTTTAAATCAAGAGAACACCAAAATAACAAAAAGAAGAATGCAGAACTCACGAACAACAAAACAGTCTTGTCAGGCTCACACATGCAAAAACAAGAAACAACACTACACCAAACAATTACCCATATATAGGACTCTCAATCAGAGGCAACGAGAAAGCACCTGCCTCTAATTGAGAGTCCAACCTCCCATTTACCTACACATAGAAATACACCAACCCAGAAAGAACATAGAAGTACAAAACAGAACATAAACCAAAACCCGGAAATAATAAATCAAACACCCTACTAAATAAACCACCACCCCAATAAATAAATAAACCACCAATACCCTCTGCCACGTCCTGACCAAACTACAATAACAAATAACCCTTATACTGGTCAGGACGTGACAGTACAGCTCCACTAGCATCGTTAATATGATTTCTCACCAGATGCTGTATTAAAGGTGACCTGTATTGTTTATATATCATCCATTTTAAAAGTTAGGTATTTCATAGAAGCACTATTTACCTTAGAATATTTCCTCTGAGCCCTCTGAGCTCCTTTAATGTTTGTTTACCAGGCCAGGCCAAACTTTGTGTAAAGTGGTACACAGTCAAGTTCAGTCGATCATACGCGTATTATGTCTAGCCGAGTGTGTGTGTGTGTGTGTGTGTGTGTGTGTGTGTGTGTGTGTGTGTGTGTGTGTGTCTGACTGTGTGTTTGTGTACCAGCAATGTATCTGACCATGTGTGTGTCCAACACGTGTGTTTGTGTGTGAATGTCCGACCGTGTATGTGTCCATCCTTATGTCTGGGGAGACTGTTGTGACGGGGACGACCGGTTCCATGACATACAGTACTTCCTAACACCCCCACCCCCTCCATGTGGCAGGCAACCCCCGCTCAATATGGCCATGGATGGAGCAGCAATGTGCCCACGGTCCAGCCATTTGCTTCCCAGGCAAGGAACCACAGAACTCAACACCACTGGGCACAGTGGTCAGGAACCACATAGACACACACTCCATGCCTGCGGCTATGGAACCATGACCTGTTCACCGGACTTGCTACCTGTCCAAGACCTGCTGTTTTCAACTCTCTAGAGACAGCAGGAGTGGTAGAGATACTCTGAATGATCTGCTATGAAAAGCGAACTGACATTACTCCTGAGGTGCTGACCTGTTGCACCCTCGACAACCACTGTGATTATTGTTATTTGACCCTGCTGGTCTATGAACATTTGAACATCTTGGCCATGTTCTGTTATAATACTGTACTGGTAAATGTAAATAATCTCCACTCGGCACAGCCAGAAGAGGATTGGCCACCCCTCATAGCCTGGTTCCTCTCCACGTTTCTTCCTGGGTTCTGGCCTTTCTAGGGAGTTTTTCCTCGCCACAGTGCTTCTACACCAGCATTGCTTGCTGTTTGGGGTTTTAGGCTGGGTTTCTGTACAGAACTTTGTGACGTCAGTTGATGTAAGAAGGGCTTTGTAAATACATTTGATTGATAGAAAAAAGGCATTGAGATCCTTAAAGGGTTCTTCGGCTGTCCACATAGGAGAACCCTTTGAGGAACAATTTTTGGTTGCAGGTATAACCCTTTTCAGTTACATGTAGAACCCGTTCTACAGAGAGTTCTACATGGAACCCAAAAGGATTCTACTGTAACCAAAAAGGGTTCTCCCAAGGGCACAGCCGAAGAATCCTTTTGGAACCCTTTTTTCAAAGAGTGTACTGTACACACACATAGGCACACAAACTCATCCGCCCACATCGTTAAACAAACACTTCTCCAAACACACATGTACTAAACTCAGCAAAAAAAAAGTCCTCTCACTGTCAACTGCATTTATTTTCAGCACACTGAACATGTGTAAATATTTGTATGAACATAGCAAGATTCAGCAACTGATACATAAACTGTGACTAACAAAAATGTAATAATGTGTCCCTGAACAAAGTGGGGGGTAAAAAGTAACAGTATCTGGTGTGGCCACCAGCTGCATTAAGTACTGCAGCGCATCTCCTCCTCATGGGCTACACCAGATTTGCCAGATATTGCTGTGAAATGTTACCCCACTCTTCCACCAAGGCACCTGCAAGTTCCTGGACATTTCTGGGGGAATGGCCCGAGCCCTAGCCCTCACCCTTCGATCCAACAGGTCCCAGATGTGCTCAAAGGGATTGACATACGTGCTCTTTGCTGGCCATCGCAGAACACTGACATTCCTGTCTTGCAGGAAATCACTCACAGATTGAGCAGTATGGCTGGTGGCATTGTCATGCTGGAGAGTCATGTCAGGATGAGTCTGCAGGAAGGGTACCAAATGAGGGAGGATGATATCTTCCCTGTAACGCACAGTGTTGAGATTGCCTGAAATGACAACAAGCTCAGTCCGATGATGCTCTGACACACCACCTAAGACCATGACAGACCTTCACCTCCAAACCGATCCCGCTCCAGAGTACAGGCCTCGGTGTAATGCTCATTCCTTCGACGATAAACGTGCATCCGACCATCACCCCTGGTGAGACAAAACCGCGACTCGTCAGTGAAGAGCACTTTTTGCAAGTCCTGTCTGGTCCAGCAACGGTGGGTTTGTGCCCATAGGCAACATTGTTGCTGGTGATGTCTGGTGAGGACCTGCCTTACAACAGGCCTACAAGCCCTCAGTCCAGCCTCTCTCAGCCTATTGTCGTGGAAATTGCAAAATTATGTTATTATGCTTGTATTGTATTATAATGGTTGTTTTATTCGACAGAATGGAGTATTCCGTTAACTCTTCTGTGTGTGTGTGTGTGTGTTCTTCTGAGGATGGGTCTCTATGTGTGTGTGTGTGTTCTTCTGAGGATGGGTCTCTATGAGATAGCACTGACAGAGGAGATTTACGATGTCTTTGGGTGATAAAACCTAGAGCATTCCAGATAACATGAGGTAATGATTTTGTGCTATGAAGTACCTTGAACGAGATTAGAACCTCGTCTTAGGGACCAAACTGAACGATAATTTATAGCGAATGCTATCTGGCTAAGGGATACTCCTTTCTCATTATAAAATATTCCTTTGTGGACTGTTCCTAAGATCTGTGGTTCGTCATGTAGGTTGAGAGGGGTGTATCTTGGCTATAAAATATGTTTGTGCTTTTGTGTTGTCACTGTCAACGGTTCATTAGAAATAGTGAATTGTTGAAAGTCATTGCTAATGCATAGCTCTTATTATTAAATATGTAGTTTAAGTATAACTCTGACTGGTGTGTGAAGTTTGTCTCTCTCCTCATTTGGTAATGCAGAAATTAGTCAACACATTATTGCCGACAGTCTGAGCACTGATGGAGGGATTGTGCATTCCTTGTGTAACTTGGGCAGTTGTTGTTGCCATGCTGTACATGTCCCGCAGCTGTGATGTTCGGATGTACCGATCCTGTGCAGGTGTTGTTACACGTGGTCTGCCACTGCAAGGGTGATCAGCTGTCCGTCCTGTCTCCCTGTAGCGCTGTCTTAGGTGTCTCACAGTACGGACATTGCAATTTATTGCCCTGGCGACAACTGCATTCCTCATGCCTGTCACGATTCTCTAAGACAGAACCCAGAAGCAGACCAGGACCAGGTGAGTATTTATTGGTAGTCTTGATGTGTAATTTGAGTGATCCAGGAGACGGAGCGGCAGCGGAGGTGAGTTGATGAGAGTAAATGGGTTGATCCAATGAAGTCACTGTATCCACCGACGGCCAGGCAAGGGAGTTGAATGTTCCAGGAGAATGACTGTACACAGAGTAAACGGGAGTGAGTAACCAGTAACAAGCACAACACAACAAAACTAGCTCACGAAACATGAGGCTGATACACTGGCACAACATACTGTTCGTTGCTAACGATCCGGCAGGGAATGGATGTCAGCTCAGGGTTTAAGAAGAGGTGAAGATCAGGACCAGGTGTGCAGAAGGTTGATGAGATGCAGGTGGAACTAGATCTCCCACCTAACCTCGTTGCCTGGCAACCAGACAGGGTGCGTTCAGGAACCTTAGACAACACTCAAACAACAACAGTCATCTCAGGCAGAAACAGACTAAGGAAGCAGGATTCCTGACAGTACCCCCCTCCGACCAACGCCACCGGCCGGACAACCCGGAGCGCCAGGATGGAGGCAGTAGAAGTCAGTAAGGAGAGTATTGTCCAGGATTTTACGCCGAGGAATCCAACTCCTCTCCTCAGGACCATACCCCTCCCAGTCCACGAGATACTGAAAACCCCAACCCCGCCGTCTGGCATCCATAATGCGGCGCACCGTGTAGACTGGCCCACCTCCGATCATCCGAGGAGGAGGGGTAGCAGAGGACTGAGGTGCACAGGCTTGAGGCAGGAGACATGAAAGGTGGGGTGGACTCTGAGAGTTCTAGGCAACTTAAGTCGAACCACAACGGGATTAATCACCCTCTCCACCACAAATGGACCAATGAATTTATGTGACAGTTTCCTTGATTCCGTCCGCAGAGGAAGATCCCGTTTAGCCAACCATACCTTATCTCCAATAGCATAAGCTGGAGCTGGAATCCGGCGACGATTCGCCTGGAGCTGATAACGGTCAGAAACTCTAAGGAGAGCCTTTCTGGCCCTATGCCAGGTCCGGTGGCAACGACGAATGTGGGCCTGGACCGAGGGTACCGCGAGATCCTTCTCCTGAGAAGGAAACAAGGGAGGTTGGTAACCGTACAGGCACTGAAAGGGAGACATCCCAGTAGCAGATGTAGGGAGAGTATTATGGGCATACTCGACCCACGGCAACTGAGAGGCCCAAGAGGCGGGGTTGGAGGAGACAAGGCAGCGCAGCGTGGATTCCATCTTCTGGTTGGCTCTCTCCGCCTGACCATTCGATTGGGGGTGAAATCCAGATGTCAGACTGACTGTAGCTCCAATGCCCAAACAGAAGGATTTCCAGACAGCAGAGGTAAACTGAGGACCACGGTCGGAAACAATGTCACTGGGCAACCCGTGGACCCTGAACCTCCCTAACCAGGATCTCGGACGTCTCGGAGGCAGAGGGAAGCTTGGAGATGGGTACAAAGTGGGCGAACTTGCTGAATCTGTCCACAAACATCAGAATGACCGTGTTCCCATCAGAAATGGGCAATCCCGTAACAAAGTCCAGAGCCAGATGCGACCATGGTCGCCGGGGAATAGGTAGAGGGTGAAGAAGTCCAGAACTGGCCCGATTGGCACTCTTATTTTGTGCACATACTGGGCATGCAGCAACAAACCTCCGGGTATCTTCTCCCATGGCAGGCCACCAAAATCGTCTGCGTAGTAACGCCATCGTCCGAACCACGCCAGGGTGAGAAGCCATCTTACTGGCGTGGGACCATTGGAGGACAGCAGACCGGACAGACTCAGGCACAAACAACCGACCGGGTGGACCTTTACCGGGACCGGGCTGCGTCCAAAGGGCTGCCAGAACCTCCTCCTCAATCCTCCATGTGACAGCTCCCACGACGAAGTTCTGGGGAAGAATCGTCTTGGTCTTGGCCCCACTCTCCTCCGTCTTGGAGAACATCCAGGACAAGGCGTCCGCCTTGCTGTTCTTAGATCCAGGTCGGAATGTCAGGGAAAAATTAAAACGTCCAAAAAACAAAGCCCACCTGGCCTGACGTGAGTTAAGACGTCTAGCCGATTGCACGTACGCTAGATTCTTGTGGTCAGTCCAGACAAACGGTTGCTCCGCTCCCTCCAACCAGTGGCCCCACTCCTCCAAGGCCAGTTTCACTGCAAGAAGCTCCAGGTTACCCACATCGTAATTCCTCTCCGCCGACGACAGACGACGAGAGTAGAAAGCGCAGGGATGGAGTTTGCCGTCAGTGGAGCTTTGCTGGGACAGGATGGCGCCAACCCCCACATCAGATGCGTCCACTTCCACGACAAACTGTCGGGCAGCGTAAGGTTGAGAGAGAATTGGGGCATTGGTGAATCGACTCTTCAGTTCCAGAAACGCACGATCTGCCTCCGGATTCCAACTGAAGGTCCTGGTGCTAGAAGTCAGAGCAGTTAATGGAGCGGCCACATGGCTGTAGTCTCGGATAAACCGACGATAGAAATTCGCAAACCCCAGAAACCTCTGGAGCTGCAGTCTCGTATCAGGCTGGGCCCAATCCAGAACTGCCCTAACCTTCTCTTGGTCCATCTTTATCTCTCCCCGGGAGATGATGTACCCGAGGAAGGATGTAGTGTGGGCGTGAAAATCACACTTCTCGGCCTTCACAAACAGGCGGTTCTCCAGCAATCGCTGCAGAACCTGCTTGACATGCTGGATGTGGCTGGTATGCTCCTTGGAAAAAATCAAAATGTCATCCAGGTAAACGAAAACAAACAAACCGATCATATCTCTCAATACGTCATTAACCATGCTCTGGAACACTGCAGGAGCATTGGTCAATCCGAATGGCATCACCAGATATTCGAAATGACCCATCGGAGTATTGAAACTAGTCAACCACTCGTCCCCCTCTCTGATCCGGACCAGATGATACGCATTGCGTAGGTCAAGTTTAGTAAACACCGTAGCACCCTGTAAAGAATAGAAAGCAGAGTTCATCAAAGGCACGGGATACTTATTCTTAACCGTAATATCATTCAACCCCCGGCAATCAATACACGGTCGAAGAGAACCATCCTTCTTGCTCACAAAAAATAATCCTGCCCCCAGTGGTGAAGACGAGGGACGAATGAGACCAGCAGCTAGAGAGTCCTTTATGTAGGTCTCCAAAGTCTCCCTTTCAGGTCGAGAGATGCTGTATAATCGTCCCTTGGGATAGACAGCTCCAGGAAACAGGTTAATGGCACAATCATATGGTCGGTGGGGAGGAAGTGACAGTGCCTTCTGCTTACTAAACACCTCACCCAATTCGTGATACGTTTCAGGAACCAGGGACAATTCAGGGGAGTTAGAATCACTGACCTTACTAGGAACCGAATGGGAACAGGCCGTCCTCAGACAGTTAGCATGGCATTCAGTGCTCCAACTAGTTACCTTGCCGGTCACCCAATCGAATGTGGGATTGTGTTTTCTCAGCCAGGGGTATCCAAGAACCAGAGGAACATGGGAAGAAGGCAAAATGAAGAAGGATATAACCTCTGAATGATTCCCTGACAACATCTTAACCGGTTCAGTCCTTATAGTGATACGTGCCAGACTACTGCCGTTCAGAGTGGTAGCTTCAATGGCTTCCGGTAGCTTCTCCTTAGAAAGCCCCAGCTGTTCCACTAAGTCGGCATCTATAAAGCTGCCATCTGCACCTGAGTCAATAAATGTGTTAATCGCTAAACTCTGAGTCTTGTTCATGAGGGTAGCAGGAAAAAGAGGTCTAACCTCACTGGCGCATGTGGGACGAACTCGTCCCACCTACGTAACAGCCACTGAAATCCAGTGGCGCGATTTTTGAATCGTTAGAAATACTATTACTTCAATTTCTCAAACATGACTATTTTACAGCTATTTAAAGACAAGAATCTCGTTAATCTAACCCCACTGTCCGATTTCAAAAAGGCTTTACAACGAAAGCAAAACATTAGATTATGTCAGCAGAGTGCCCAGCCAGAAATAATCAGACACCCATTTTTCAAGCTAGCATATCATGTCACATAAACCCAAACCACAGCTAAATGCAGCACTAACCTTTTATGATCTTCATCAGATGACACACCTAGGACATTGTGTTATACAATACATGCATGTCTGTTCAATCAAGTTCATATTTATATCAAAAAACAGCTTTTTACATTAGCATGTGACGTTCAGAAAAAGCATAACCCCCGCAAACTTCCGGGGAATTTACTAACAGTTTGCTAAATTACTCATGATAAACGTTCACAAAAAGCATAACAATTATTTTAAGAATTATAGATACATTACTCCTCTATGCACTCGATATGTCTGATTTTAAAATAGCTTTTCGGATGAAGCACATTTTGCAATAATCTAAGTACATAGCCGGGCATCACAGGGCTAGCTATTTAGATACCCACCCAGGTCAGCCTCCACCAAAATCACATTTCCTATAAGAAAAATGTTCTTACCTTGCTTGTTCTTCGTCAGAATACACTGCCAGGACTTCTACTTCAATAACAAATGTTGGTTTGGTCCCAAATAATCCATCGTTATATCCAAACAGCGACGTTTTGTTCGTGAGTTCTAGACACTATCAGAATGCTTCATCACGGTGTCGCGCATGGCGCATTGGCGTGACAAAAATGTCTAAATATTCCATTACCGTACTTCGAAGCATGTCAACCGCTGTTTAAAACCAATTTTTATGCCATTTATCTCGTAGATAAGTGATAATATTCCGACCGGGAATATGCATTGAGCCTAAACAGCCAAATTAAATTTCTCCTCAGGAGCGAATCGTGCACGCGCCTCATTCAAAGGTCCTCCGAGCCGCCACTTACCAAAGCCGATAATGTGTTTCAGCCTGAGGCTCCCTCGTCAACCTTCAGTTATTTCCCGGGTTCTGAGAGCCTATCGGAGCCCTGGGAATTGTCACGTTACAGCTAAGATCCTTACTTTTCAATAAACAGATGCAAGACGCACGACTCCTTGTCAGACAGGGTACTTCCTGCTTGAAACCTTGTCAGGTTTTTGCCTGCCATAGGAGTTCTGTTATACTCACAGACACCATTCAAACAGTTTTAGAAAATTCAGAGTGTTTTCTATCCAAACCTGAACAATAATATGCATATTCTAGCTTCTGAGTTGGTGTAGGAGGCAGTTAAAAATGGGCACATATTTTTTCCAAAATTCTCAATACTGCCCCCTATCCCAAACAGGCCAACAGGACAATTGAGAGGTTGAAACTGGCTCGCTAAAAGACCTCCCACTTTTAGCGAGCCGAGCCGTTTAACGGTTGCTGAGGATTGGACGTGCCCCATTGCTTCTCCCTCCGTCTCTCTCGGACTCTATTATCCACCCGAATAGCTAATAGTACCAGACTGTCCAGGTCCCTAGACTGAGGATAGGAGATCAACTCATCCTTGAGTTGCTCCAACAAGCCATGGTAAAAAACCGCTTGTAGTGATTCCTCATTCTACCCACTCTCCACAGCCAATGTCCTGAATTCAATAACAAAATCGGCCACACTGCGAGCTCCTTGGCAAAGGGAGAACAACAGCTTAGCTGCGTCCTTATCTCGGACAGGGTGGTCAAAAAGTTTCCTCATCTCTGCCGTGAACTCCTGGTATGACCCCATGCAGGTGTCCTGTTGTTCCCATATGGCTGATGCCCACTCCAGAGCTCTTCCACGCAGCAGTTCAATAACAAAGGCTATCCTAGCCTTGTCTGTGGCGTAAGAGTAGGGCTGTAGATCAAAAACTAATCCACACTGCATAAGAAACGAACGGCATTTTCCCAAATCCCCTTCGTACTTATCTGGTTTCGAAACCTTGGGCTCACGGAAGGAAACCTCTCCAGAAGCAACAGGTGGGAGGGGTGAAGCAGGTGGTGGATGATCCGCCGGCAAACTGAACTCCAGGTCCGCTGGGTTCATTTTTGGCCGGATCGTTCTGTCACGGTTCTCTAAGACAGAACCCAGAAGCAGACCAGGACAAGGTGAGTAAAATGAAGGTGAGTATTTATTGGTAGTCTTGATGTGTAATTTGAGTGATCCAGGAGACGGAGCGGCAGCGTAGGTGAGTTGATGAGAGTAAATGGGTTGATCCAATGAAGTCACTGTATCTACCGACGGCCAGGCAAGGGAGTTGAATGTTCCAGGAGAATGACTGTAGACAGAGTAAACGGGAGTGAGTAACCAGTAACAAGCACAACACAACAAAACTAGCTCAGGAAACATGAGGCTGATACGCTGGCACAACATACTGTTCGTTGCTAACGATCCGGCAGGGAATGGATGTCAGCTCAGGGTTTAAGAAGAGGTGAAGATCAGGACCAGGTGTGCAGAAGATTGATGAGATGCAGGTGCGGGAAATAACTAGATCTCCCGCCTAACCTCGTTGCCTGGCAACCAGACAGGGTGCGTTCAGGAACCTTAGACAACACTCAAACAACAACAGTCATCTCAGGCAGAAACAGACTCAGGAAGCGGGATTCCTGACAATGCCTCCTTGAAGCATGCATAAGGCACATTCATGCAGATGAGCAGGGACCATGGACATCTTTCTTTTTGTGTTTTTCAGAGTCAGTAGAAAGGTCTCTTTAGTGTCCTAAGTTTTTATAACTGTGACCTTAATTGCCTACCGTCTGTAACCTGTTAGTGTCTTAACGATCGTTCCACAGGTGCATGTTCATTAATTGTTTATGGTTCATTGAACAAGCATGGAAAACAGTGTTTAAACACTTTACAATGAAGATCTGTGAAGTTATTTGGATTTTTACGAATTATCTTTGAAAGGGATGTTTCTTTTTTTGCTGAGTTTAGTATGCACACTCACACACATACACTATCACACACATATACAGTACATACACAAACCTCTGGCACACACACATCCTCCCCCATAACGCCTCTCTTCACAGATCACAATGTTTTTCATTCATGCCCCGGCTACCCGACAGTTTGCCCGGATCCACCAGCTCACGCATCACACACCACTGCAGTTTATCCCATTGGGTGGCCATCTCATTGCAATGACCAAGGGGGGCAACAGTCGAATGGGGATTGAGGGACGGATGGAGTGATGGGTTGGTGGTGGACTGTGGCAGTGTTTGGTTCGCGCTGGTTGGCCGTAATTGGTGGCCAGTCTTCCAGAAGGCCTGCGGTGCTGGAGGGATGACTCCTATCTCTCAGTGTGTGTGTGTGCGTACATGTTTAGCTGTGCATGTGTGCATGTGCCCTTCCATCCATCCATGATGTGGAGAGGCTACTGTCTGTGGGGCAGATATATAGCGGTGACTTACACTGACAATGGCCATAGGGCTGGGTGATGACTGGGTGTATGATTTCATGAGATCACATTATTACTACTGATCTTGTGATTGTGCTGGTCACCCATAAGACTGTATGGTATAGTGTATCGCATGTAAGCCTTTATGGGTAAAACATATCACTAAGGGAGAGCTCTATTTGTTGTTTTGATTGTTTCTGAAAAAGTGTGAAATAGAAAATGTTTGATTACTTGCTACCTGTCTAAATCCCTGCTGTTGCTGTTTAAATGAGCCCCGCAACCTACCCTGTCTGGAACTGTGTGGATTACCAGCATTTGCATTTTTTGCAACCATGTCATCCAAAGCCAAAGGTGGGAATAACGGATAGGACAGTGTTTCTCTATCACAGGTGAAGGATCTTTAAAATTAACAAAAAGGGTTTGACAAAAAGGGTTGGGGAGTAACAGATTAAAAAAGAACTGTAACTGTAATCGTTACGTTAACTTCTTGGGGCTATGTGGGACGTTAGCGTGCCCCCCGTGGCGCACCCTATCAACAGCAAGTGCATTTCAAGAGCGGCAAATTTGAAACCAAATAAATGTCAAAATTCAAATTTCTCAAACATACAACTAACTTACAGCCTTTGAAAGATAAACATCTCCTTAATCTAACCACGTTTTCCGATTTCAAAAAGGTTTTACGGGGAAAGCATAAAGTTAGGTTATGTTAGGAGAGTACATTGACAATAGCTGTGTGTAGTGTATTGTCGATTCAAAGACAGGCGTCACCAAAACCATAAAATCAGCTAAAATTATGCACTAACCTTTTACAATCTCCATCAGATGACACTCCTAGGACATTATGTTAGACAATGCATGCATTTTTAGTTCTATCAAGTTCATATTTATATCTAAAAACAGCGTTTTACTATGGCGTTGATGTTCAGGAAATCGTTTCCCTCCAATACCGGCAGTCAAGTCATCACAACAAAATAATTAATTAATATTAGAAAACATTGGTAAAATATTATATTGTCATTCAAAGAATTATAGATTTACATCTCTTGAACGCAATGGACTTGCCAGATTTAAAATTAACCTTACTGGGAAATCACACTTTGCAATAATCTGAGCACTGCGCCAGAAAAATACGCATTGCGATACAGACTAACCGCCATGTTGGAGAGATCTAAAATCGAAAATACTATGTAAATAATCCATTACCTTTGATTCTCTTCATCAGATGTCACTTCCAAAGAATCCCAGGTCCATAACGAATGTAGTTTTGTTCAAAAAAGCTCATCATTTATGTCCAAAAACCTCCGTGTTGTAGCACATGATCTAAGCCAGCCGGACTTCACTTCACTTCCCGAACGGAAAAAATATATTTTCGTTCGTTCAAACATGTCAAACGTTGTATCGCATAAATCATTAGGGCCTTTTTTAACCAGAACATGAATAAAATTCAAGGCGGACCATTGGGTTCTCTTTTAAAACGTTTCGGAATGAGAGTACCCACCATCAACTCGCACGCCAGGTGTCTAATGGGCCATCGCCGTTCCAACGCTCTTCTTCAGTCAGATCTCACTGTAGAAGACTCAAAACACTTTGTAAAGGCTGGTGACATCTTGTGGAAGCAATAGGAAGTGCCACAATATTCCTCAGCCCCTTTGTTTTTCAATGGCATAGGCTCAAAGTCAATTCAACACATCAGGTATCCACTTCCTGTCAGAATCTGTCTCAGGGTTTTGCCTGCCAAATGAGTTCTGTTATACTCACAGACACCATTCAAACAGTTTTAGAAACTTTAGGGTGTATTCTATCCATATATAATAAGTATATGCATATTCTAGTTACTGGGTAGGTGTAGGAGGCAGTTAAAAATGGGCACATATTTTTCCAAAATTCTCAATGCTGCCCCCTAGCCCGTAGAGGTTAAGCAACTCCAGTGTAGAGTTATTGTCTTGCTGAAAGGTGAATTCATCTGTCAGTGTTTGGTGGAAAGCAGACTGAACTAAGTTTTTCTCTAGGATTTTTCCTGTAATTAGCTCCATTACGTTTGTTTTTATCCTAAACAACTCCCCAATCCTTAGCGATTACAAGCATACACATAACATGGTGCAGCCACCACTATGCATGAAAATATTGAAATAGTGCTTGTCAGTAATGTGTTGTATTGGATTTGCCCCAAACATAAAACTTTGTATTCAGGACATAAAGTTCATTGCTTTGCCACATATTTTACAGTATTACTTTAGTGCCTTTTTGGAATATTTTTATTCTGGAAAGGCTTCCCCTTCTTCCCTCTGTCAATTAGGTTAGTGTTGTGGAGTAACTACAATGTTGTTGATTGTGGTGGCTAATTTCTGCATTACCAAATGAGGAGAGTTAAACTTCACACACCAGTCAGAGTTATACTTAAAACTACATCTTTAATAATTAAGATGCTTTTGCAAAAGCACTTGACTTTCAATGATGCGCTATCTCTAATGAACAATTGAAAAGTGACCACACAAAAGTACTAAAAGCTTTTATAGCCAAGATGCACCCCTTCAACGTACATGACGAACCACAGATCTTAGGAACAGTTCACAAAGGTTAAGTTTTGTATGAAAGATATCTATAAAACATAGCAGACAGCAACTGCTGTATCAACAGTGTTATAGACCAGTGTCTGGTCCTCCTTTCCAAACTGGAACCGTCTCTCCCTGGTACGGAATAGAACAGAACCATTAGTTCATCCAATGGCATAAATCAATTGACAACTCTAGATACTCCCATCTCATGTAAACCCCCTCTTGACTTCACTCCTGAACAAGCTCACTGAGGGGAGTGAGCCTCTATGTCATACGCTATCCCATGATAAGTGCAACATCAAAGAGGACATACAATGGTCCAGACACTGCCATACACCTTCCCCCAATGCCAAAGGAGGGAGTGACTTGCGCACAGACATTGTGGAGACAAGTAATTGGTTCCCCATTAATCACGCCATCCCTTCACAGATACATTCACATATGACAAGTATCTCACATAAGCATATTATGCAAATAAAACATTTTAATAATCTGTTACCCAACTAATTCTGATTCATCTGCCACATGATCTATCGTCAGTTTTCTCCTATCACAGCATTATACTCTGTAACTGTTTTAAAAAGTCTCCATTGGCCTCATGGTGAATTCCATGAGCGGTTTCCTTTGCGTCAATTAGGCTGGATTATGGCCTTCTGGCTACCTGACAGGCTCACTTTCCCTTTGAACTCGTCATTTTTATTGTGGAATCCGCAGGACATAAAACAATGTAGAGGTAAGATGCATATCGATTTTGAGACATGACGTAGTATTTTCATATTTTAGTATATGGTTTTCATATTAATTCGAAATTACTGTTCTCTTTGTAAGATTTCTCAAAAAAAGCGTATCTCTGTGAAATGTCAACGTATCACTGAAGGTATGCCAAGCTTTTTATTTTCAAAGACCTTTCCATTTAATTCAGCTCGTGTCATGCTAATTTAGCTTTTTGTGACCCACAGAAATGACTTTGAAGGCGACGACCACAAAATGTGAAATCATCCAAAGTTGCACACATATCCTCAATCGAAGGTAAGCTATAGCTCACAGTATATGGATAAGGTGAAATTAATTTGCATTCAGGGTGTTTGATATAAAACGTAGTGTATTGTACACCAGTAGGCTTCCAATTTCGAACAGCTTGGGACTAGTTCTGTGGAGCTGACAGCTAAGTCAACCATGTTAGGGTCACACCCTCCTGCTGTAGATGTAATTGCTACTTGTATGATTTCACATTCATATATATATATATATATATATATATATATATATATATATATATGTATATGTATATTTCACCTTTATTTAACCAGGCAAGCTAGTTGAGAACATGTTCTCATTTACAACTGCGACCTGGCCAAGATATTAAAGCAAAGCAGTGCAACACAAACAACAACACGGGTTACACATGGAATAAACAAGCATACAGTCAATAACACAATAGAAAAAAGAAAGTCTATATACAGTGTGTGCAAATGGCGTGAAGAGGTAAGGCAATAAATAGGCCATAGTAGTGAAGTAATTACAGTTTAGCAAATTAACACTGGATTGATAGATGAGCAGATGATGTGCAAGTAGAAATACTGGGTTGCAAAAGAGCAGAAAAGTAAATAAAAACAATATGGGGATGAGGTAGGTAGATTGGGTGGGCTATTTACAGATGGGCTATGTACAGCTGCAGCGATTGGTTAGCTGCTCAGATAGCTGAGGTTTAAAGTTAGTGAGGGAAATAAGTCTCCAGCTTCAGCAATTTTTGCAATTCGTTCCAGTCATTGGCAGCAGAGAACTGGAAGGAAAGGCGACCAATGAGGTGTTGGCTTTGTGGAGGATCAGTGAGATATATCTGCTGGAGCGCATGCTACGGGTGGGTGTTGTTATCGTGACCAGTGAGCTGAGATAAGGCGGAGCTTTACCTAGCATAGACTTATAGATGACCTGGAGCCAGTGGGTCTGGCGACGAATATATAGTTAGGGCCAGCCGACTGGAGCATACAGGTCGCAGTGGTGGGTGGTATAAGGGGCTTTGGTGACAAAACGGATGGCACTGCATGCAGTTTGCTGAGTAGAGTATTGGAAGCTATTTTATAAATGACATCGCCAAAGTTGAGGATCGGTAGGATAGTCAGTTTTACGAGTGTATGTTTGGCGGCGTGTGAAGGAGGCTTTGTTGCAAAATAGGAAGCCAATTCTAGATTTAGTTTTGGATTGGAGATGTTTAATATGAGTCTGGAAGGAGAGATTACAGTCTAACTAGACACCTAGGATTTGTAGTTGTCCACATATAAGTCAGAACCGTCCGGAGTAGTGATGCTAATCGAGCGGGTGGGTGCGGGCAGCGAACATTTGAAATGCATGCATTTGGTTTTACTAGCGTTTCAGAGCAGAATGCTGTCGTCTGTGTAGAGGTGGATCGGGGAATCACCCGCAGCAAGAGCGACATCGTTGATATACACAGAGAAAAGAGTCGGCCCAAGAATTGAACCCTGTGGTACCCCCATAGAGACTGCCAGATGTCTGGACAACAGGCCCTCCAATTTGACACACTGAACTCTGTCTGAGAAGTAGTTGGTGAACCAGGCGAGGCAGTCATTTGAGAAACCAAGGCTGCTGAGTCTGCCGATAAGGATACGGTGATTGACAGATTCAAAAGCCTTGGCCAGTTTGATGCAGACGGCAGCACAGTACTGTCTTTTATCGATGGCGGTTATGATATCATTTAGTACCTTGAGCGTGGCTGAGGTGCACCCGTGACCAGCTCGGAAACCGGATTGCACAGCAGAGAAGGTACGGTGGGATTCAAAATGGTCAGTGATCTGTTTTATTAACTTGGCTTTCAAATACTTTAGAAAGGCAGGGCAGGATGGATATACATCTATAACAGTTTGGGTCTAGAGTGTCACCCCCTTTGAAGAGGGGGATGACCGCGGCAGCTTTCCAATCTTTAGGGATCTCGTTCGATATGAAAGAGAGGTTGAACAGACTGGTAATAGGGGTTGCAACAATGGCGGCGGATAATTTTAGACAGAGTGGATCCAGATTGTCTAGCCCAGATGATTTCTACGGGTCCAGGTATTACAGCTCTTTCAGAACATCTGCTATCTGGATTTGGGTGAAGGAGAAGCTGGGGAGGTTTGGGAAAGTAGCTGCGGGGGGTACGGAGCTGTTGGCCTGGGTTGGGGTAGCCAGGAGGAAAGCATGGCCAGCCGTAGAGAAATGCTTATTGAAATTCTCGATTATCGTGGATTTATCAGTGGTGACAGTGTTACCTAGCCTCAGTGCAGTGGGCAGCTGGGAGGAGGTGCTCTTATTCTCCATGGACTTTACATTGTTCCAAAACCTTTTGGAGTTAGAGCTACTGGATGCAAATTTCTAGCCTTTGCTTTCCTGACTTACTGCGTGTGTTGGTTCCTGACTTCCCTGGGAAGTTGCATATCGCGGGGACTATTTGATGCTAGTGCAGTCTGCCACAGGATGTTTTTGTACTGGTCGAGGGCAGTCAGGTCTGGAGTGAACCAAGGGCTATGTCTGTTCTTAGTTCTACATTTTTTGAAAGGGGCATGCTTATTTAAGATGTTGAGGAAATTACTTTTAAAGAACGACCAGGCATCCTCCACTGACGGGATGAGGTCAAATCCCTTCCAGGATACCCGGGCCAGATCGATCAACTTCTTGCATCTAGGCGTTCCGCTAACGGAACCCCGTTCTGCCAGCGGAACGCCTAGTCAACAGCCAATGGAACAGCAGGGCGCGAAATTCAAAACATCAAAAATCTAATAATTTCAATTTCTCAAACATATGACTATTTTACACCATTTTAAAGATACACTTCTCCTGATTCCAACCGCATTGACCGATTACAAAAAGGCTTTACAGCGAAAGCAAAACAATAGATTATGTTAGGACACCACCTAAACAAGAAAAGCCACACAGCCATTTTCCAAGCAAGGAGATGTGTCACAAAAACCCAAAATCCAGCTAAAATGAAGCACTAACCTTTGAAGATCTTCATCAGATGACACTCCTAGGACATCATGTTACACAATACATGTATGTTTTGTTCGATCAAGTTCATATTTATATCCAAAAACAGCATTTTACATTGGCGCGTGATGTTTAGAAAATTATTAGCCTCCAAAACTTCTGGTGAATGGCCACAATGTGCACATTCATTTACAGAAATACTCATCATAAACGTTGACAAAATATAGAACAATTATTTAAAGAATTATAGATTTACTACGTCTTAATGCAACCGATGTGTCAGATTTCAAAATAACTTTACAGAGAAAGCACATTGTTCAATATTCTGAGTACATAGCTTAACCATCAATGCAAGCTATACAGTTAGCCGTCAAGCCACGGCGTCGTCAAAACTCTAAAATACTGTTATAAATATTTTTCTTACCTTTGCTGATCTTTGGCGGAAGGCACTCGGAAGGACTCCCACTTCCACAAGAAATGTTCATTTGTTTGATAAAGTCCATAATTTATGTCCAAATACCTCCGTTTTGTTGGCGCGTCCAGAACACTCAATAGACGAAAAGCTCAAAAGTTCCATTACCGTTTGTAGAAACATGTCAAACGCTGTTGCCAATCAAACCTTAGGGTGTTTTTAACATAAACAATCGATAATATTCCAACCGGACAATAGCATATTCATTACAGAAGAAAAATAATAAATGCTATCCATGCGTGAATGCGCATGAAGTAACTACACTGCTCAAATAAATTAAGGGAACACTTAAACAACACAATGTAACTCCAAGTCAATCACACTTCTGTGAAATCAAACTGTCCACTTAGGAAGCAACACTGATTGACAATACATTTCACATGCTGTTGTGCAAATGGAATAGACAACAAGTGGAAATTAGCAAGACACCCCCAATAAAGGAGTGGTTCGGCAGGTGGTGACCACAGACCACTTCTCAGTTCCTATGCTTCCTGGCTGATGTTTTGGTCACTTTTGAATGCTGGCGGTGCATTCACTCTAGTGGTAGCATGAGACAGAGTCTACAACCCACAGAAGTGGCTCAGGTAGTGCAGCTCATCCAGGATGGCACATCAATGCGAGCTGTGGCAAGATGGTTTGCTGTGTCTGTCAGCGTAGTGTCCAGAGCATGGAGGCGCTACCAGGAGACAGGCCAGTACATCAGGAGACGTGGAGGAGGCCGTAGGAGGGCAACAACCCAGCAGCAGGACTGCTACCTCCACCTTTGTGCAAGGAGGAGCAGGAGAAGCACTGCCAGAGCCCTGCAAAATGACCTCCAGCAGGCCACAAATGTGCACGTGTCTGCTCAAACGGTCAGAAACAGACTCCATGAGGGTGGTATGAGGGCCCGACGTCCACAGGTGGGGGTTGTGCTTACAGCCCAACACCGTGCAGGACATTTGGCATTTGCCAGAGAACATCAAGATTGGCAAATTCGCCACTGGCGCCCTGTGCTCTTCACAGATGAAGCAGGTTCACACTGAGCACATGTGACAGACGTGACAGAGTCTGGAGATGCCGTGGAGAACATTCTGCTGCCTGCAACATCCTCCAGCATGACCGGTTTGGCGATGGGTCAGTCATGGTGTGGGGTGGCATTTCTTTGGGGGGCCGCACAGCCCTCCATGTGCTCGCCAGAGGTAGCCTGACTGCCATTAGGTACCAAGATGAGATCCTCAGACCCCTTGTGAGACCATATGCTGGTGCGGTTGGCCCTGGGTTCCTCCTAATGCAAGACAATGCTAGACCTCATGTGGCTGGAGTGTGTCAGCAGTTCCTGCAAGAGGAAGGCATTGATGCTATGGACTGGCCCGCACGTTCCCCAGACCTGAATCCAATTGAGCACATCTGGGACATCATGTCTCGCTCCATCCACCAACACCACGTTGCACCACAGACTGTCCAGAAGTTGGCGGATGCTTTAGTACAGGTCTGGGAGGAGATCCCTCAGAAGACCATCCGCCACCTCATCAGGAGCATGCCCAGGCGTTGTAGGGAGGTCATACAGGCACGTGGAGGCCACACACACTACTGAGCCTCATTTTGATTTGTTTTAAGGACATTACATTAAAGTTGGATCAGCCTGTAGTGTGGTTTTCCACTTTAATTTGGAGTGTGACTCCAAATCCAGACCTCCATGGGTTGATAAATTGGATTTCCATTGATTATTTTTGTGTGATTTTGTTGTCAGCACATTCAACTATGTAAAGAAAAAAGTATTTAAGAAGATTTTTTCATTCATTCAGATCTAGGATGTGTTATTTTAGTGTTCCCTTTATTTTTTGGAGCAGTATATATAACCTCAGACAGTACACTGCTTGAACCGGCTGTTATTTGGTCAAAATTCACCATAGAATACTCAAACAGCTTTGTAAAGACTGTTGACATCTAGTGGAAGCCTTAGGAAGTGCAAGTTTACCCCACAGACACTGTAGTTTCAATAGAAAATGGTCTGAAAGACTTAAATTCTCAGACTTCCCACTTCCTGGTTGGATTTTTCTCAGGTCTTTGCCTGCCATATGATTTCTGTTATACTCACAGACATCATTCAAACAGTTTTAGAAACTTCAGAGTGTTTCATATTCAAATACTAATAATATGCAAATATTCGACTCTGGGCCCGAGTAGTAGGTCGTTTAATTTGGGTACGTTTTTCATCCGGCCGTGAAAATGTGTAAGTCGCTCTGGATAAGAGCGTCTGCTAAATGACGTAAATGTAAAATGTAAAATACTGCCCCCTATAGCAAAAAAGTTTAAAAAGGCCTGCTCGCAGAAGTGTTTTAGGGAGCGTTTGACAGTGATGAGTGGTGGTCGTTTGACCGCAGACCCATAGCGGATGCAGGCAATGAGGCAGTGATCGCTGAGATCCTGATTGAAAACAGCAGAGGTGTATTTGGAGGGCAAGTTGGTCAGGATAATATCTATGAGGGTGCCCATGTTTACGGATTTAGGGTTGTACCTGGTGAGTTCCTTGATAATTTGTGTGAGATTGAGGGCATCTATCTTAAATTGTAGGACACCGGGGTGTTAAGCATATCCCAGTTTAGGTCACCTAACACAACGAACTCTGAAGATAGATGGGGTGCAATCAATTCACATATGGTGTCCAGGGCACAGCTGGGAGCTGGGGGGGGTCTATAACAGGCGGCAACTGTGAGATTTATTTCTGGAGAGATTAATTTGGGCGTAGACCTGGAAAGTATGACTGATTTTTGCAGGCTATCTCTGCAGTAGATTGCAACTGCTCCCCCTTTGACAGTTCTTTCTTGACGGAAAATGTTGTAGTTGTGGATTGAAAGCTCCGAATTTTTGGTGGCCTTCCTTAGCCAGGATTCAGACACGGCAAGGACATCAGAGTTGGCGGAGTGTGCTAAAGCAGTGAGTAAAACAAACTTAGGGAGGAGGCTTCTGATGTTAACATGCATGAAACCAAGGCTTTTTTGGTTACAGAAGTCAACAAATGAGAGTGCCCTGGGGACATGCAGCGCCTGGGTTAACATCCACATCACCCAAGGAACAGAGGAGGAGTATGATGATAGTATGGCTAGAGGCTATCAAAACTGGTCATCTAGTGCGTTGGGGACAGAGAATAAAAGGAGCAGATTTCTGGGTGTGGTAGAATAGATTCAGGGCATACTGTACAGACAGGGGTATGGTGGGGTGCAGGTAAACCCAGGCACCGAGTGATGATAAGAGAGGTTGCATCTCTGGACGGGCTAGTTATGCTGGGTGAGGTCACCACATGTGTGTGAGGTGGGACAAAGGAGGTATCTGAGGCATGTTGAGTGGGACTAGGGGCGCCGCAGTAAACTAAGACAATAATAACTATCCTAAACAACAGTGTGCAAGGCTATATGTTGATTTTCCTATTTTGTATGCTTCATTTAAACTCACAGTGGATCCCAGGCATTATTTTAAAATGAGCTCTTTGGATTCTTTGGGTGTGTGTTGGGTCAGTCAAATCAATTGATATCTCTAGTGGTCGTAGCATAACGTGGAATGTTTTGTTACTGTTTTTATACTGTACATAAAAAAATTGATATCAGTTTGCATTTAGTCCATTACTCCTGTCCATTGCTCTAAGTATAAGCAGCTTACATTTTCAATGAACAAGGGTCATATGGAAGGGGCTCCTATGCTGCTTTTCAGAACCATGGCTCTTTTTCAGCACCATGGACATCTTGACTCAGACCCCACTTGGATTGAAGGAGGGCAAGGGAGAGCAAGAAAATACTGTTTTTCCCCTTTCCATTTTTATTACACACATACAGAATATAATAGTCTCTGTGGTCATAACTGAGGAGTCGACAGAGGCTTGAACCAACTACCTTACCCTTATATTTCTAATTTCCCCTGAGGTCCTGATACACTAATGGATAGCAGCCAGTTAAAACACTCATAAAGCTGCCTTAAAGGTGTGCACTGATGCCACATACACACACACTGCCTGAGGCTTTTTCTTCCATACCGCCTCTTCAGCATAATCCAGTGCTCTGGAGTGTGTGTGTGGCTGCATTTACACAGGCAGCCTAATTATATTTTTTCCACTAATCACATCAGATATTTTTCAGCGCTGATCAGATTGGTCAAAAGACCATTAGTGAAAATAATATCTGAATAGGGCTGCTTGTGTAAATGCAGCCTTAGAGTCTGTGTGTGATACTGCATGGGGTTCTCTAATATCTTCCAGCTGAGGAAAAAGACAAACACACCGCACTTTACAATCAAATATGCTATTTTTTTAATTGTACGCTCATGAATGAAGCTTTATATAACTTTATTTAGAACACTAAACAAAACAAGAAAAAAAAAAACACGACAGCCAAACTGTACTGTCAGGTACACGAAACACTGAACAGAAAATAACCACCCACAAACACAATGAGAAAAAAACCCTACTTAAATATAATCTCTAATCAGAGGCAACGAGATACAGCTGCCTCCAATTAGAGACCAATCCCAAACACTTCCAACCTAGACATAGACAACCTAGAATAAACATAGAAATAGACTAACATAGAACATAACCCAAAAACCCCAAAACACAAACCAAACACCCCCTGCCACGCCCTGACCAAACTACAATAACAAATAACCCCTTTCACTGGTCAGGACGTGACAGTACCCCCCCCCCAAAGGTGCATACCCCAAATGCACCTAAACACAAAAATAACCCCAAACTTAAAGGGAAGGAAGGGAGGGTGGCCACCGTCAACAATGGCTCCCGTGCCACACCCGCCCCAATCCTCCAACTATGGAGGTGGTTCTGGCTCCGGGCTTAATCCCCATTCTAACCTGCCCACCCCCGTTGAAGGCTCATGGCTGAGGAGCGTCGCTGGAGACCTCGGGCTGAGGAGCGTCGCTGGAGACCTCGGGCTGAGGAGCGTCGCTGGAGACCTCGGGCTGAGGAGCGTCGCTGGAGACCTCGGGCTGAGGAGCGTCGCTGGAGACTCAGGGCTGAGGAGCGTCGCTGGAGACTCAGGGCTGAGGAGCGTCGCTGGAGACTCAGGGCTGAGGAGCGTCGCTGGAGACTCAGGGCTGAGGAGCGTCGCTGGAGAGAGGAGCGTCGCTGGAGACTCAGGGCTGAGGAGCGTCGCTGGAGACTCAGGGCTGAGGAGCGTCGCTGGAGACTCAGGGCTGAGGAGCGTCGCTGGAGACTCAGGCGCCGGGCTGTGGGCCGTCTCTGCAGGCGCCGGGCTGTGGGCCGTCTCTGCAGGCGCCGGGCTGTGGGCCGTCTCTGCAGGCGCCGGGCTGTGGGCCGTCTCTGCAGGCGCCGGGCTGTGGGCCGTCTCTGCAGGCGCCGGGCTGTGTGCCGTCTCTGCCGGCGCCGGGCTGTGGGACGTCTCTGCCGGCTCCGGGCTGTGGGACGTCTCTGCCGGCTCCGGGCTGTGGGACGTCGCCGGAAGCACTGGACGGGGAACTGTCGCCGGAAGCTTTGGACGGGACACTGTCGCCGGAAGCTCTGGACGGGACACTGTCGCCGGAAGCTCTGGACGGGGCACTGTCGCCGGAAGTTCTGGATGGGGAACTGTCGCCGGAAGCTCTGGACGGGGACTGCGCACTGAAGGCCTGATGCGTGGGGCTGGCTTTGGAGGTGCCAGACTAGTAACACACACGACAGGGGTGGTGCGAGGTGCAGGAACAGGACGTACTGGGCTGGGCAGGTGCACTGAAGGCCTGATGCGTGGGGCTGGCTTTGGAGGCACCAGACTATTGACACGCACCTCAGAGCTAGTGCGAGGAGCAGGAACAGGACGTACTGGACTGGGCAGGCACACTATAGGAAGAGTACAAGGAGCAGGAACAGGATACACTGGGCCATGAACCCTCACCGGCGATCTGATGCTTGCAACTTGCATCACCGGTCCTGGCTCGATGCTGGCTCTAACATGACACCTGTGAGGAGCTTTCACCAAGCGCATCGGGCTGTGTATGCGCATTGGTGATACCATGTGTATCTCCACATAACATGGTGCTTGCTTGATCCGTTGCTCCCCATAATAAGCACAGGTGCCCTTTGTGCCCTTTCCGCCAGTACCTCTCTCCGGAATCTTGCGTCAAGCTCCTCGCTTGATTTCTTGACTGGCTCCCCATAATAAGCACGGGGAGCCGGCTTAGGGCTCACCCCTGGCCCAGCCAAACTACCCGTGTGCCCCTCAAATGTTTTGGGGGGCTGCCTCCTCTCCTCCTGAAATGGAGGATATAATGCCTTATACCTCCGTCGTTCTGCCTTAGCTGCCTCCAGCTCCTCCTTCGGGCGCTTGTACTCCCCAGCCTGGCGCCATGGTCCTTTACCATCTAATATCTCCTCCCATGTCCATGACTCCATGTAGCTTTCCTGCTGCTCCTTCCTCCGCTGCTTGGTGCTTCTTTGATGGGTGGTTCTGTAACGGCCGTCGAAGGGAGTAGACCAAGGCGCAGTGGGTTGAGTGCTCATAATTAACTTTATTTAGAACACTAAACAAAACAAGAAAAAAACACAACAGCCAAACAGTACTGTCAGGTACACGAAACACTGAACAGAAAATAACCACCCACAAACACAATGAGAAAAAAAAACCTACTTAAATATAGTCTCTAATCAGTGGCAATGAGATACAGCTGCCTCCATTTAGAGACCAATCCCAAACACTTCCAACCTAGACATAGACAACCTAGAATAAACATAGAAATAGACTAACATAACTCAAAAACCCCGAAAAACACAAACCAAACACCCCTGCCACGCCCTGACCAAACTACAATAACAAATAACCCCTTTTACTGGTCAGGATGTGACACCGCCCTTTGTGGACTCAGACTTAAATTGATACATTTTTTAAAGCATTCCTACAGACAATATTATTGTCGCATTGGAATCCTGGTCGATCCAGTTATCAGAGCAACAGCTTTTATGGTGGCTTTCTTTTCGTAGTATTCTATGTCATCATAACATTGACATTTATAGTCGCAGCATGAGCTTAAACATTTCTATTAAACCTTCATTTGTAATCAGCTTTTTCTACCGTCCATTGAACAAGCACCAACCAACAGACAAATGGGCCCAGGAAGACCAAAACTTCCATGGATGTGGAACATTGAGTCAGAGTATATGTGGCTGAAAATGTCATCCATAGCTCAGGAGTGAATGTGGATGGATGGTGTAGCCTTCCTAATAGGAAGAATATATACTGCTCAAAAAAATAAAGGGAACACTTAAACAACACAATGTAACTCCAAGTCAATCACACTTCTGTGAAATCAAACTGTCCACTTAGGAACCAACACTGATTGACAATAAATTTCACATGCTGTTGTGCAAATGGAATAGACAACAGGTGGAAATTATAGGCAATTAGCAAGACACCCCCAATAAAGGAGTGGTTCTGCAGGTGGTAACCACAGACCACTTCTCAGTTCCTATGCTTCCTGGCTGATGTTTTGGTCACTTTTGAATGCTGGCGGTGCTTTCACTCTAGTGGTAGCATGAGACGGAGTCTACAACCCACACAAGTGGCTCAGGTAGTGCAGCTCATCCAGGATGGCACGTCAATGCGAGCTGTGGCAAGAAGGTTTGCTGTGTCTGTCAGCGTAGTGTCCAGAGCATGGAGGCGCTACCAGGAGACAGGCCAGTACATCAGGAGACGTGGAGGAGGCCGTAGGAGGGCAACAACCCAGCAGCAGGACCGCTACCTCCACCTTTGTGCAAGGAGGAGCAGGAGGAGCACTGCCAGAGCCCTGCAAAATGACCTCCAGCAGGCCACAAATGTGCACGTGTCTGCTCGAACGGTCAGAAACAGACTCCATGAGGGTGGTATGAGGGCCCGACGTCCACAGGTGGGGGTTGTGCTTACAGCCCAACACCATGCAGGTCGTTTGGCATTTGCCAGAGAACACCAAGATTGGCAAATTTGCCACTGGTGCCCTGTGCCCTTCACAGATGAAAGCAGGTTCACACTGAGCACATGTGACAGACGTGACAGAGTCTGGAGACGCCGTGGAGAACGTTCTGCTGCCTGCAACATCCTCCAGCATGACCGGTTTGTCGGTGGGTCAGTCATGGTGTTTGGTGGCATTTCTTTAGGGGGCCGCACAGCCCTCCATGTGCTCGCCAGAGGTAGCCTGACTGCCATTAGGTACCAAGATGAGATCCTCAGACCCCTTGTGAGACCATATGCTGGTGCGGTTGGCCCTGGGTTCCTCCTAATGCAAGACAATGCTAGACCTCATGTGGCTGGAGTGTGTCAGCAGTTCCTGCAAGAGGAAGGCATTGATGCTATGGACTGGCCCGCCCGTTCCCCAGACCTGAATCCAATTGAGCACATCTGGGACATCATGTCTCGCTCCATCCACCAACGCCACATTGCACCACAGACTGTCCAGGAGTTGGCTGATGCTTTAGTCCAGGTCTGGGAGGAGATCCCTCAGGAGACCATCCGCCACCTCATCAGGAGAATGCCCAGGTGTTGTAGGGAGGTCATACAGGCACGTGGAGGCCACACACACTACTGAGCCTCATTTTGACTTGTTTTAAAGACATTACATCAATGTTGGATCAGCCTGTAGTGTGGTTTTCCACTTTAATTTTGAGTGTGACTCCAAATCCAGACCTCCATGGGTTGATAAATTGGATTTCCATTGATTATTTTTGTGTGATTTTGTTGTCAGCACATTCAACTATGTAAAGATAAAAGTATTTAATACGATTATTTCATTCATTCAGATCTAGGATGTGTTATTTTAGTATTCCCTTTATTTTTTTGAGCAGTGTATTTTCACAGATCTCTCTAGAATTGATTTGTCAGCTCCTTAAATGTAGCCTATCCTCTGCTGCCACAACTTCATCATCGAACAGTTGACCTACCGTATGGGAAGTCATCTCATGGTAGCTTGGTTACCAGATGTGTTTGGCATATGACAAGGAGTGGCAAGAAATGGAATGATAGCACAAACAGGTCTGGTACCCAGGCTAATGTCATGGCAGTTCTGGTTGGAACATGAATGTTATAAATGTATTTTCTTCTAGTTGCCTTATATTCACTTATGTAACACCAAACAGGTGCTCTAGGCATCCCAAATAAACTTTCATCTAAATATGCATCAAATGTACTCATTTATACATTTTACAACAGTGTCAGAGTTCTGTATAATCTGGCAGTATGTTACTGTAATCAGTATGTCACGTCCTGACCAGTATAAGGGGTTATTGGTTATTGTAGTTTGGTCAGGACGTGGCAGGGGGTATTTGTTTTATGTGGTTCGGGGTTTATGGGATATGTATTTATGTAAGAGGGGTGTTTGATTTATGTGTTCCGGGGTTTTTGGGTAATGTTCTTGTTTTGTATTTCTATGGTTTTCTATGTTGTGTATTTCTTTGGGTTGGCCTGGTATGGCTCTCAATCAGGAACAGCTGTACATCGTTGTTGCTGATTGAGAGTCATACTTAGGTAGCCCTGTTTCACCTGTCCCTTTGTGGGAAGTTATAGTTGCACTGCTGTGTGTTAGCCTGCAATACTGTTCATTCGATCGGTTTCTTGTTTTTTGGTCCACTACGTACGATGACCGTTACACAGTAGCCTGACTAATTTTTGTTATCACAGAAACAAAACTATTTGACAAAGGAGCAGGAGGGGTAATAAGGTAATTACGCACGTCTAATAAGAAAAAATAGAAAAAATTATTTTATGAACATGGTCTCTATCTTTTGTCTCCATCCACCTAGCCAAAAGCAGTGCAGCAAATTACCTATTTTTTTAATGAAAAGTTACAGCAACGAAGGGCACTTTGATTGATATTAATTAATTCTGTGGACCATGCAATTTCAATTACCAAAGATAATCAAAAATGTATGAAAGGAATCCAAATTGATTCTTGTTTTTAGATCGAAAAAGGTGCTTATACACTCCCCATTGTCTGTAATCAAAAGATAACCTTTTGTATGGCATCTGTGAGAAGCTACTGTTCAATTATACATTTGCTGTACTTTTATTGTCAACACTAATACTGAACCAATTGGAAAATGTCTCCTTAGCCGCAACAAAACACGATATTCAATTCCTGTTCTAAGCTTGTATTGAATGAACATCATTGATATTGTACAGGCGTCTTCGAACATATGCTCGGAACACAACACTGTACCTGGGCATGACACAACACACACAGATCCAGTGAATCACAACCAGGTGGAGTGGAGATAATAGATTTAAGAGACTGTAAGCAGATGTGTGTATGACTTGACTTAAAGGCAGATCATTGGGAGCCGCCCTGTATACAGGCTTTAGAGAAATCAAACCGTTAAATGTGAAAATACATTTATTAACTCAATCGGCTTAGTTCAGGTTCAGCTCTTTTCTCAAATTAAGTTTGGTGCTGGATTTCACAGGATATTAGCAGACAGAGGGAAGAAAGGGGCACATAAGAATCACTGGCATGTCATAGAAAGCCATTTGTTATACTGTCATTTCATCCCCTTTGAAATTATTTTCTTCTTAAAAAACATAACTCTCCATTGTGCCGCTGAAAAGGAACATTCATAAATCTGACGCAGATAAAGGTTGTGTGTTCTAATCTTCAACGATTCATCCTCCAATTATAATTTTTAGCACATAATGTTTATTTGTATTCCCTCTATTCATAAATAACCCTTTGTGATGCTCCTAGGTAGAGATTTACTGAAATATGAAATATGCAGGCAGTTTCAGAACATTAGAGCAAGGTGAAGTTTCCTTTAACTGTTTTTCCTTCATAATTGGCTACCCAATACAATCATTCAGATGAGACCCATAGTGCTGAAACATTTGCGTTAACCTTCACCTGAACTTGATGTCCTTGAGATTTAAACACTTACAATTATTTCAAAATAAGTAATTGTACAGAGCTCTCTACTGCAGTACATTCCATCCATATGGAGTAGTCTTATGATATGCAGTACTATATATTGTATAAAAAAACACAATACTACTATCTTTCAAAGCCCCATTCTCTTACCTCTTTCACACCTCTTCAGTTCCCGGAATGTACGTAGAGAACATCCTCCTAATGGGGAGCCATGGCAACCTGACTAGTAAATGTGCGTTTGTACGCAGAAAATAGCAGCCAGTCACATATACTATAGGGACCGAGATGGTGGTGGTCAAATAGTCATGGCACACAGAGTCAGGACCTATGCTATTATTCACAAATGCCTCCCACTCCTGGACCTATTTGGATGGTGTCTATATAGTGGAGAGCACTTGAATGGCTCCTGTGAAAAATAAAGGTACATTTTTGTGGATTGGTTGACTTTTAACGTACCCATTTCCCTAATGTGCCTTATTGGGATCTGGGGTTTTGCTGGACTTAGTCCATAAAACCACACATGTGCACAGACACGAGCGCACAAACACAAACATGCATTCAGGCCCAAGTGCACACAAACACACACCCACACACACACACCTCTACAGCCGATGCTATCTGGCCTGCTAGGCCACCAGGGCTTGAGCTGTGCAGCAAAAATAAGTGACCTGACAACAAACCAATGGTGTGTGTTTAATCACTTAATTTCAGTGAGGTGTCAACACAGATGTTTCTGTTGGCAAGCCAAGAAGCAGGCCAATTTGGTCAAGGAAAACCACAAAACACAACAAGAAGAGGCAAGGATACATCAAAAATCATATTTTTTCAGACTCAATAAGAATTGAATTCCCCACAAAGAGCTCGGCGTTATATAGAAATAATTATACAGGCAAATAAGTCTTGCCGATCTATGGGAAATAATTGGCTACACAGATTTCCTTGGCTGCTGGAACAGAGCAAGCGGAAGTGGAGTTGCTTGGCGCACTTACAGCGTTAGCAGGGGGCCGGCAATGTGCAGGCCTGGTGACAGAGAGACATAACGAAAGAGACATTAGGGCCAAGAAGCCAATTTGTGTGTGTGTGTGTGTGTGTGTGTGTGTGTGTGTGTGTGTATATGAGTGTACTTGTTTTTGAGTGTGGGAGTGTGTAACGTAAATGTGTGTGGTTGTGTTTATTAGTGACAGCTATTTGTGTTGGTGCACATCCTGTGTTGACTCATCTCTCATCACAACCTAGAGTATCTGGAGCCAAACCAGACCACAGACATACACTGCTTACATAGAATGATATATGGGTACCTAAATATGGGCAGGAAGTATACTGTACCAAAGCTGGAACCCACATTAGCATATTTTACAAAGTTAACAACCTTCTTGATGGACAATGCAATATAATATTATGGCTGCCGTAGTGAAACAATAACATAAAAGTTGCAAATGAGAACCTGTTCTCAACTAGCCTACATGGTTAAATAAAGGTGAAATAAAATAAAATTTGTACAGGACGTTGTGAAATATTTACCGCCTCATGTTATAAACTGTTTTTGCTCTGTGTAGTGACTCATGTTGGAATGGGTCGCCAAGCCACTTCCTCTCAAACACTCCAAATAACTTCTTCCTGAAAGGGTCCAGCTAGCATTGTGTGCAGTGGCAAGGCGTCCCTCTCTCTCTCTGTCTCTCTCTCTCTGGGTGTTTCCTGAGGGCATCGGACGCCTCCTCTGCCTTAGGCTCTGTCTGCCAGACACTGGAAGTGTCTCCTTGTCTGGCAGCCCTCCCGACAAAGCGGTCCCCAATCCTCAATTCTGTCACTGGGTCTCAGAGTGTTTTTTACTCTTGCCATCACCAGTGCTAGGGGTTTTCATATTTTGACATGCCTTCGCCATGGTACCCAAACGTGCTCATTGTGGGATGCAGGATGAAACTTTAATACCTCTCCCCCAGATACTGGGGTTTCAACTGTCAGTGAAACATGTTTTTGGAGGAATTAAAAGCAAGAAGGGGACACGTAGTGGTCCGTGTGGGAGAAACTAAGAGGCCGATTCTGACTTAAGAATTTACACCTTTCCTATGAACGCCTTTCCTACTCACTTCTCAGTATTTGGTATTCAGACTTACCTTATTCAGTCACGTAATGCGCTCTGCAGGTGTGGCTACCTTGCGTACTCTGAATATATTTAATTCAACAGCTTCAAACCCTCCCACTTGCTGGCCGACAGATTTTCTCGTGGAGTTTTCATTCAATAGGGTTTTCAATAAATGTATTATAAGCCATCCCTTTAAATATGGTGTACCTTTTAATTATAATTTTGTCAACAGATTCAATAGAATACATCAGGAGAACTGTTTCAGAATATATGGATCAATGAAAGAATGCCATCTATGCATCTTTGTCCATTTCAGCACCAACCTCTAGATTTAAAAATACTCTGACCTTGTAGGATTATTTAGGCAAATTGTAGGGTTAGGAAAGTATGTATGAATCATAACAATTAAAATAAACGGGTTTGGAGAGCCTTTACACGCAAAATATATTGATGGATAAAAAAATATAGTTGTTTGATTCATCCTGAAAGTTGCCAATTTCAAGTTCAATCCATGAAATATTGGAAGGTAGAAAAAAAGTGTACAATAGAGGTTGAACTATTGTCTAATAAATCTAGCCTAAATCTCATGAATCATGGAACTGTATGACAACAGTCCAGACGTCATGAATCGTGCTCCTGGCTTATCATGCAACATGTGGTCTGAGTTCCATAATGATTGAAATAGGCTAGATGTCCCAAATTATTGCACAACATTAGCCTAATATGATCCACTAATACTAGCGACCTTCAGGTAAAACTATCAAAGATGTGACAGAGGAAAGAAAGGTTAAAGGAAGGAAATTATGCAAAATGTAAGCTACAAATTGAAGCAAACGAACACTAAAGTGACAGTTATAAATGTATGTGGGTATTACTGACGGTGGCTTCCGATAGTGGCTAATATTTAACATGATACAAATTGCAAAATAAATTGAAGAAAAACACAGTACATTGGCTAAATTCAAAACATTCTAAAGCACGTGCATCAACTCGCCAGGTTCAGCCCTACAGAAGCCTGTAGCTTTGGTGTCAAAATGTCATCATGCAAATTATGAGGGCACACAATAAAATTCAGAATTAAAGGCATAGCTATATATAGCCTATTTCACTGTGGAAAAGGGGCCGCAAAACATGCAACATTGATATGATTTTCAGTTTGCGTCCATATCAAATCATTTACATTTACATTACATTTAAGTCATTTAGCAGACGCTCTTATCCAGAGTGACTTACAAATTGGTGCATTCACCTTATGATATCCAGTGGAACAACCACTTTACAATAGTGCATCTAAATCTTTTGGGGGGGGGGGTTAGAAGGATTACTTTATCCTATCCCAGGTATTCCTTAAAGAGGTGGGGTTTCAGGTGTCTCCGGAAGGTGGTGATTGACTCCGCTGTCCTGGCGTCGTGAGGGAGCTTGTTCCACCATTGGGGTGCCAGAGCAGCGAACAGTTTTGACTGGGCTGAGCGGGAACTGTGCTTCCTCAGAGGTAGGGAGGCGAGCAGGCCAGAGGTGGATGAACGCAGTGCCCTTGTTTGGGTGAATGGCCTGATCAGAGCCTGAAGGTACGGAGGTGCCGTTCCCCTCACAGCTCCGTAGGCAAGCACCATGGACTTGTAGCGGATGCGAGCTTCAACTGGAAGCCAGTGAAGAGAGCGGAGGAGCGGGGTGACGTGAGAGAACTTGGGAAGGTTGAACACCAGACGGGCTGCGGCGTTCTGGATGAGTTGTAGGGGTTTAATGGCACAGGCAGGGAGCCCAGCCAACAGCGAGTTGCAGTAATCCGGACGGGAGATGACAAGTGCCTGGACTAGGACCTGCGCCGCTTCCTGTGTGAGGCAGGGTCGTACTCTGCGAATGTTGTAGAGCATGAACCTACAGGATCGGGTCACCGCCTTGATGTTAGTGGAGAACGACAGGGTGTTGTCCAGGGTCACGCCAAGGTTCTTAGCACTCTGGGAGGAGGACACAAGGGAGTTGTCAACCGTGATGGTGAGATCATGGAACGGGCAGTCCTTCCCCGGGAGGAAGAGCAGCTCCGTCTTGCCGAGGTTCAGCTTGAGGTGGTGAGCCGTCATCCACACTGATATGTCTGCCAGATATGCAGAGATGCGATTCGCCACCTGGTTATCAGAAGGGGGAAAGGAGAAGATTAATTGTGTGTCGTCTGCGTAGCAATGATAGGAGAGACCATGTGAGGATATGACCGAGCCAAGTGACTTGGTGTATAGTGAGAATAGGAGAGGGCCTAGAACAGAGCCCTGGGGGACACCAGTGGTGAGAGCACGTGGTGCGGAAACAGATTCTCGCCACGCCACCTGGTTGGAGCGACCTGTCAGGTAGGACGCAATCCAAGCGTGGGCCGCGCCGGAGATACCCAGCTCGGAGAGGGTGGAGAGGAGGATCTGATGGTTCACAGTATCAAAGGCAGCAGATAGGTCTAGAAGGATGAGAGCAGAGGAGAGAGAGTTAGCTTTAGCAGTGCGGAGAGCCTCCGTGACACAGAGAAGAGCAGTCTCAGTTGAATGCCCAGTCTTGAAACCTGACTGATTAGGATCAAGAAGGTCATTCTGAGAGAGATAGCAGGAGAGCTGGCCAAGGACGGCATGTTCAAGAGTTTTGGAGAGAAAAGATAGAAGGGATACTGGTCTGTAGTTGTTGATATCGGAGGGATCGAGTGTAGGTTTTTTCAGAAGGGGTGCAACTCTCGCTCTCTTGAAGACGGAAGGGACGTAGCCAGCGGTCAAGGATGAGTTGATGAGCGAGGTGAGGTAGGGGAGAAGGTCTCCGGAAATGGTCTGGAGAAGAGAGGAGGGGATAGGGTCAAGTGGACAGGTTGTTGGGCGGCCGGCCGTCACGAGACGCGAGATTTCATCTGGAGAGAGAGGGGAGAAAGAGGTCAAAGCACAGGGTAGGGCAGTGTGAGCAGGACCAGCGGTGTCGTTTGGCTTAGCAAACGAGGATCGGATGTCATCAGCCTTCTTTTCAAAATGGTTGACGAAGTCATCCGCAGAGAGAGAGGAGGGGGGGGGGGAGGGGGGAGGAGGATTCAGGAGGGAGGAGAAGGTAGCAAAGAGCTTCCTAGGGTTAGAGGCAGATGCTTGGAATTTAGAGTGGTAGAAAGTGGCTTTAGCAGCAGAGACAGAAGAGGAAAATGTAGAGAGGAGGGCGTGAAAGGATGCCAGGTCCGCAGGGAGGCGAGTTTTCCTCCATTTCCGCTCGGCTGCCCGGAGCCCTGTTCTGTGAGCTCGCAGTGAGTCGTCGAGCCACGGCGCAGGAGTGGAGGACCGAGCCGGCCTGGAGGATAGGGGACAGAGAAAATCAAAGGATGCAGAAAGGGAGGAGAGGAGGGTTGAGGAGGCAGAATCAGGAGATAGGTTGGAGAAGGTTTGAGCAGAGGGAAGAGATGATAGGATGGAAGAGGAGAGAGTAGCGGGAGAGAGAGAGCGAAGGTTGGGACGGCGCAATACCATCCGAGTAGGGGCCGACTGAGAAGTGTTTAGGATGAGATCGAGAGGGAAAAGGATACAAGGTAGTGGTCGGAGACTTGGAGGGGAGTTGCAATGAGATTAGTGGAAGAACAGCATCTAGTCAAGATGAGGTCAAGCGTATTGCCTGCCTTGTGAGTAGGGGGGGAAGGTGAGAGGGTGAGGTCAAAAGAGGAGAGGAGTGGAAAGAAGGAGGCAGAGAGGAATGAGTCAAAGGTAGACGTGGGGAGGTTAAAGTCACCCAGAACTGTGAGAGGCGAGCCATCCTCAGGGAAGGAACTTATCAAGGCATCAAGCTCATTGATGAACTCTCCAAGGGAACCTGGAGGGTGATAAATGATAAGTAACTGGTAACTGTGACAGCATGGAATTCAAATGAGGCGATAGACAGATGGGTCAGGGGAGAAAGAGAGAATGTCCACTTGGGAGAGATAGGGATTCCAGTGCCACCACCCAGCTGGCTCGATGCTCTAGGGGTATGCGAGAACAAGTAGGCAGACGAGGAGAGAGCAGTAGGAGTAGCAGTGTTATTGGTCGCATACACATATTTAGCAAATGTTATTAAGAGTGTAGCAACATGCTTGTGTTTCTAGCTCCAACAGTGCAGTAATATCTAACAATAAACAAAATACACACACATTTTTAAGTAAACGAATTAAATTAAGAAATTTAGAAATATTAGGACGCGCAACGTCGGAGTCCAGAGTATGTAGATATATATATACACTGCTCAAAAAAATAAAGGGAACACTAAAATAACACATCCTAGATCTGAATGAATGAAATAATCTTATTAAATACTTTTTTCTTTACATAGTTGAATGTGCTGACAACAAAATCACACAAAAATAATCAATGGAAATTCAATTCATCAACACATTGAGGTCTGGATTTGGAGTCACACTCAAAATATAAGTGGAAAACCACACTACAGGCTGATTCAACTTTGATGTAATGTCCTTAAAACAAGTCAAAATAAGGCTCAGAAGTGTGTGTGGCCTCCACGTGCCTGTATGACCTCCCTACAATGCCTGGGCATGCTCCGGATGAGGTGGCGGATGGTCTCCTGAGGGATCTCCTCCCAGACCTGGACTAAAGCATCAGCCAACTCCTGGACAGTCTGTGGTGCAACGTGGCGTTGGTGGATGGAGCGAGACATGATATCCCAGATGTGCTCAATTAGATTCAGGTCTGGGGAACGGGTGGGCCAGTCCATAGCATCAATGCCTTCCTCTTGCAGGAACTGCTGACACACTCCAGCCACATAAGGTCTAGCATTGTCTTGCATTAGGAGGAACCCAGGGCCAACCGCATCAGCAAATGGTCTCACAAGGGGTCTGAGTATCTCATCTCGGTACCTAATGGCAGTCAGGCTACCTCTGGCGAGCACATGGAGGGCTGTGCGGCCCCCCAAAGAAATGCCACCCCACACCATGACTGACCCACTGCCAAACCGGTCATGCTGGAGGATGTTGCAGGTAGCAGAACGTGCTCCACGGTGTCTCCAGACTCTGTCACGTCAGTCACATGTGCTCAGTGTGAACCTGCTTTCATCTGTGAAGAGCACAGGGCACCAGTGGCGAATTTGCCAATCTTGGTGTTCTCTGGCAAATGCCAACCGTCCTGCACGGTATTGGGCTGTAAGCACAACCCCCACCTGTGGACGTCGGGCCCTCATACCACCCTAATGGAGTCTGTTTCTGACCATTTGAGCAGACACATGCACATTTGTGGCCTGCTGGAGGTCATTTTGCAGGGCTCTGGCAGTGCTCCTCCTGCTCCTCCTTGCACAAAGGCAGAGGTAGCGGTCCTGCTGCTGGGTTGTTGCCCTCCTACGGCGTCCTCCACATCTCCTGATGTACTGGCCTGTCTCCTGGTAGCGCCTCCATGCTCTGGCCACAACGCTGACAGACACAACAAACCTTCTTGCCACAGCTCGCATTGATGTGCCATCCTGGATGAGCTGCACTACCTGAGTCACTTGTGTGGGTTGTAGACTCCGTCTCATGCTACCACTAGAGTGAAAGCACCGCCAGCATTCAAAAGTGACCAAAACATCAGCCAGGAAGCATAGGAACTGAGAAGTGGTCTGTGGTCACCACATGCAGAACCACTCCTTTATTGGGGGTGTCTTGCTAATTGCCTATAATTTCCACCTGTTGTCTATTCCATTTGCACAACAGCATGTGAAATTTATTGTCAATCAGTGTTGCTTCCTAAGTGGACAGTTTGATTTCACAGAAGTGTGATTGACTTGGAGTTACATTGTGTTGTTTAACCTCTCTAGGGTAGGTGGGATGAAATCGTCCCAACTACGTAACAGCCAGTGGAATCCTGTGGCGCGTTATTCAAATACCTTAGAAATGCTATTACTTCAATTTCTCAAACATATGACTATTTTACACCATTTTAAAGACAAAACTCTCGTTAAATAAGACGTCTCGTGTGAAGTCGTGACTTGCGACATACGTCTAGTTTCCTGAATCAGGTCATTACGTGCTGAAAATGTTCCAAAGCCAATACACGATGCTGCACCATTCCCAGAAAGTTGTGGGAAGGTTTTATGAAAAATAACCATAGGAAAACCATGCATTCACCAAGCTCTTAGAAACATATGGTTCTCAGAACATTATGTGGTAGCTGGGAACTGTTCTAACAACAGCTAACTAATGCTTTCAGTGAGAGTAAAGTCAAGGGTATTGTCTATGCATATTGAGTGGCAGCCGGTTGGCGGATGGCAGGCATGGAGACCGAGGAGTGATCTTGAACTTTACAGAACCGAAAACCACCAACTCTGCCCAACAGAATGTGTTTGTGCGAAGTTGTAGAAAACACCATTTGTTTTCCCAAACTGTGACAACATCAAACTTTTTGAAGGGGGGAGGTGGGTGGGTGGCCCATCTGGCACTAGGGCATGTCCTTGTAGAGGAGGGTGGTCAGGGGACGCAGCTTGGACATGCTCAAGGAGCGAGGCGACAGATGCCAAAAAAGAAAAAGAAAACAAAGACAAAACAAAAGAAGGAGTATGTGCATCGACATGCAGGGGCTACAGCTGGAAACCGAGGGTGGCATATCCTTGATGCCGCATGTCATCCCCTGATGAGAGAAAGAATGAAAGAAGGTGTGTGTTTGTGAAGTCTGTGTGTACATATTAGTGTATGGGTGTATGAGTGTGTGTGCCTGCACATCCGTGTGCGAGGTTGGTAGAAATGTCCGCTGCCTCAGCTTCTTGAGTGTGTGTGTGTGTGTGTGTCGCCGAGGGGCCCCAGCCCTGGCCCCAGATAGATCAGCCAAGCTACGTCCACTCAGCACTTCCCCTGCCCACCGGTAAATTAGCCCAACAGAGCAATATGCCATACCTCTCACCCATCTCCTTTGCACGCAATTGTTCATACCGTTGACAGAAGTGTGTATGTGTGTGTGTGTCTGTGTACTCCTGTTATTAGTTAGGAAGATTTCATCAGCCTTGCTGCAAGAGACAGAAAAATAAAGATTGTACTACCTTAGCCATGAACGTACTGTGAGCTCCAAAAGTATTGGGACAGTGACACGTATTTTGTTGTTTTGCATGTAGATGCTACCATGATTACGGATAATCCTGAATGGATCGTGAATAATGATAGTGAGAAAGTTAGAGGCATAAATATCATACCCCCCAAAAATAGTAGCCTCCCCTATTATTATAATGGTGAGAGGTTAGGATGTCTTTTGGGTATGATATTTGTGCGTATGTAACTTTCTCACCAATCATTATTCACGATTAATTCAGGACAATCAATAATCATGGTAGTATCCAGATCACAAGCAGACGGTGGCACCTCAATTGGGGAGGACGGGCTCATAGTGATGGCTGAACTGGAATATGTGAAATGGTATTTAACACGTCAAACACATGGTTTCCATCTGTTTAATACCAGTGCATTAACCTTTCTGGCGCAGGCGTTCTGCTAGAAACCCACCTCGACAACATCCGGTGAAATTGCAAAGCGCCAAATTCAAAATACAGAAATAGTCATAATAACATTCATAAAAAATACAAGTGTTATACATCGGCTTAAAGATTAACTTCTTGTTAATCCAGCCGCTTTGTCAGATTTCAAAAAGGCTTTACGGCGAAAGCTTACCATGCGATTATCTGAGGACAGCACCCAGCTTACAAAAGCATACAAACATTTTACAACCAAGTAAAGGAATTACAGAAGTCAGAAATAGCGATAAAATGTATCACTCACCTTTGAAGATCTTCATATGGTTGCAGTCACAAGAGTCCCAGCTACACAACAAATGGTCCTTTTGTTCGATAAAGTCCCTCTTTATATCCCATGGTGCGTTTTGTTCAGTAATCCACTGGCTCAAAGGCGGTCAAAACATGCAGACGAATACAATCCTAATAGTACCAGTAAAGTTCGTCAAAACATGACAAACGTTGTTAATAATTAATGCTCAGGTTGTCAATTGTCTAAATAATCGATAATATTTCAACCGGACAATAGTGTATTCAATAGAAAGGAAAAACAACGAAGGGCGCGCTATCGGTCACGCTCGCAACCAGCTGCATTCTTCCTCAATCCACTGACAAAAAGGTCTCATTCTTCTTCATTTTTCAGAAAACAAGCCTGAAACAATGTCTAAAGACTGTTGACATCTAGTGGAAGCCATAGGAACTGCAATCTGGGTCCTAACCCATTAGATACTGTATAGGCATTCATTTGAAAATACCCACATCAAAGAAATCCCACTTCCTGGATTGATTTTCCTCAGGTTTTCGCCTGCAATATCAGTTCTGTTATTCTCACAGACATTATTTGAACAGTTCTGGAAACGATAGAATACACTCTATCCAAATCTACCAATTATATGCATATCTTAGCTTCTGGGCCTGAGTAACAGGCAGTTAACTTTGGGCATGCTTCTCATCCAGATGTCGAAATACTGCCCCCAAGCCATAAGAAGTTTTAAATCCATTCCAGCCATTATTATGAGCCTTCTTCCCTCCTGTGTTCGACATGAATGTAGAAGTGTTTAGAAACATATTCTCTTCCAATTACAATAAAAGTGTAAAATGACACAATACATTATTTACCATTCCTTTCTAAATGATTTGAAACACAACCAAAACAAACAGCAAATGCATCTGACAAGTTTGTAGAGTCACAAGGTTGATGTAATTGTTGCATGCTAGGAATATGGGACAAATACTAAACTTTTGATTACTTGAATACATATTTAAGTGAAATATTTTTGCTCCTCTGAAACGGGAGACTGTGTAAAAAAGTACTGTAATATCTAAACCGTTCACCTGATCTGGATGAAAATACCCCCAAATGAAAGATGTCAGTCTATTTAACCTCATAGTCATTTTATCATTTAAAATCCAAAGTGCTGGAGTACAGAGCCAAAACAACCCAAAATGTCACTGTCCCAACTATTTTGGAGACAAACCTTTTGTATGTATGTGAACCCTTTGGAATTACATGGATTTCTGCATAAATTTGTCATCAAATTTGATCAGATCTTCATCTAAGTCACAACAATAGACAAACAGTGTGTTTAAATTAACACCACACAAATTATTATATTTTTCTTGTGTATATTGGATGCATCATTTAAACATTCACAGTGTAGGTTTGAAAAAGTATGTGAACCCCAAGTCAGGAGTCAGCGAACCTGGAGTCCAATCAATGAGACGAGATTGGAGATGTTGGTTAGAGCTGCCTTTCCCTATAAAAAACAGTCACACAATTTGAGTTTGCTATTCACAGAAGCATTGCCAGATGTGAACCATGCCTCAAACAAAAGAGATCTCAGAAGACCTAAGATTAAGAATTGTTCACATGCGTAAAGCTGGAAAGGGTTACAAAGGTATCTCTAAAAGTCTTGATGTTCATAAGTCCATGGTAAGACAATTGTCTATACATGGAGAAAGTTCAGCACTGTTGCTACTCTCCCTAGGAAGGGCCGTCCTGCAAAGATGACTGCAAGAATGCTCAATGAGGTTAAGAAGAATCCTAGAGCGTCAGCTAAAGACTTACAGAAATCTCTGGAACATGCTAACATCTCTGTTGACGAATCTACGATACGTAAAACACTAAACAAGAATGGTGTTCATGGGAGGACACCACGGAAGAAGCCACTGCTGTCCAAAAAAAACATTGCTGCATGTATAAAGTTTGCAAAAGTGCACCTGGATGTTCCACAGAGCTACTGGCAAAATATTCTGTGGACAAATGAAACTACAGTTGAGTTTTTTGGAAGGAACACACAACACTATGTGTAGAGAAAAAATGGCACCGGACACCAACATCAAAACCTAATCCCAACTTTAAAGTATGGTGGAGGGAGCATTGTGGTTTGGGGCTGCTTTGCTGCCTCAGGGCATGGACAGCTTGCTGTCATCGACGGAAAAATGAATTCCCAAGTTTATCAAGACATGTTGCAGGAGAATGTTAGAATCTGTCCGCCAACTGAAATTCAACAGAAGTTGAGTGATGCAACAGGACAATGACCCAAAACACAGAAGTAAATCAACAACAGAAGAAAATATGCCTTCTGGAGTGGCCCAGTCAGAGTCCTGACCTCAACCCGATTGAAATGCTGTGGCATGACCTCAAGAGAGCAGTTCAAATCAGACATCCCAAGAATATTACTGAACTGAAACAGTTTTGTAAAGAGGAATGGTCCAAAATTATTCCAGACCGTGCAGGTCTGATCTGCAACTACAAAAAATGTTTGGTTGTGCCTGCGACCTGGAACCGAAGGGGTCTGCCTGCGACCCGGAACCGAGGGAGTCTGCCTGCGACCCGGAACCGAGTGAGTCTGCCTGCGACCCGGAACCAAGGGGATTATGCCTATGACCCGGAACCGAAGGGGTCTGCCTGCGACCCGGAACCGAAGGGGTCTGCCTGCGACCCGGAACCGAAGGGGTCTGCCTGCGACCCGGAACCGAAGGGGTCTGCCTGCGACCCGGAACCGAAGGGGTCTGCCTGCGACACGGAACCGAGGGAGTCTGCCTATGACCCAGAACCGGGTGAGTCTGTCTGCGACCCGGAACCGAAGGAGTCTACCTGCGACTCAGAACTGAATGTGACTAACTGAATGAGTCTGCCTACAGCGTGGAAATGAAGGAACCTGCCCACGATCCACAACGGATTGAGTCTGTCTACGACCCGGATCCCAATGAGTCTGCCTACAACCTGGAGGGCAGGAGGCCGGAACCAGATCCACCTCCAGGATAGGTGGGTTGGGGAGGGAGGGTGTAGCACAGTGCCGTCGTTGACGGCAGCCACCCTCCCTTCCCTCCCTTATTGTTTAGGGGGTATTTGTATTTGTTTTTGTTGTGGTTTTGGGGGATTTTGTGGTTTCTTTTTTTAGGTGCATTCGGGGTATGCACCTTTAGGGGGGGGGAACTGTCACGTCCTGTGTAGTTTTGGTCAGGACGTGGCAGAGTATGTCTGTGTATGTGTGTTCTGGGTGTTGCATTTCTATGTGGGTCTGTGTGGCTCCCGATCAGGGACAGCTGGTGATCGTTGTTCCTGATTGGGAGTCATATAATTAGGAGTATGTTCGTCACTTGGGGTTGTGGGTGGTTGAGTTAACACTGCTATTCGTTTTGTTCGTAAGTAGCCTGTTAGCCTGTTGTGATTGTTTATTGTTTTCTGTGTATACTTAATTATATTAAAAGATGAGTATCCACATTCCGCATGCAGTTTGGTCTCTTCAACACGGCTTCAACATATGTGACAGGTTGAGGTTATTGCTGTCAAAGGAGGGTCAATCAGTTGTTAAATCCAAGGGTTCACATACTATTTCCACCCTGCACTGTGAATGTTTACAAGGTGTGTTCAATAAAGACATGAACACGTATAATTGCTTGTGTGTTATTAGTTTAAGTCTACCAGCGTTTTGTGTCTCAGCTCCTGCTTTTTCCTGTTTCTCTTTTCCTGTCCTCCTGGTTTTTGACCCTTGCCCGTACCCGCCCGCCTGACCACTCTGCCTGTCCCTGACCCTTCCTACCGTCCTGTACCTTTGCTCCACCTCTCGATTACTGACATCTGCCTGACCTGACCCTGAGCCTGCCAGCCTTGACCTGTCGTTTGCCTTCCCCCGTTGTTACATTAAACATTGTTACTTCACAGTCTGCACTTGGGTCTTACCTTGATTCCTGATATATCGGCTATGACTTTTCAAATCACCTAGCAGTGCTATTTGCAGAGTTAGCTCCAGCCATTCCTGAACCTGCGACCAAAAACAAGCTAAATATGGACAGTACCAAAACAAATTATCTAATGATTCTGTCACTGTCACAGCGAAATCTGCAGAAATGGGATGGTTATATCCCCATACATTGGTTGCAATTTTTATTTAAAAACTCTGTTTTGAATCCGGCGTTTCTTTGTGTGTCACGCCCTGATCTGTTTCACCGGCTAGTCTCCATTTACTCCAGTGTATTTATCCCTTTGTTTCCTGTCTTTCTGTGCCAGTTCGTCTTGTATGTTAGTCAAGTCAACCAGCGTGTTTTTCCCGTACTCCTTTTGCTATTCAATTTTTGATAGTCTTCCCGGTTTTGACCCCTGCCTGACTCTGGACTACCTTCCCGCCTGCCTGATCATCCTGCCCTGTCCTTGATTCTGCCTGCCCTTCAGGACCTTTTGGACTCTGAACTGGTTTTGACCCTTTTGCCTGTCCATGACCATTCTCTTGCCTTACCCTATTGGATTAATAAATATTGTAAGACTCCAACCATCTGCCTCTGGGTCTCGCCTTGTGTCATGATATTGTGTATCAGTACACAAACCATGTGCCATGGAATCAGTACATCAAAAATATCTTCCCAAATGTTTTGCAATTTGTATGGCTCAGCTGTCCATTTTTCTTTAACCAATTTTGGTCTTTAATGCAGGGCCAAATATCTTAGTTAGATGTCAAGTTGCCCGACTAAGCAAAATGTACCTCTTTTGTAAAAACATTAAATCAAGAAATTCGCAATTAAATTCATCTTAGATTAATTCAGACTTTTTTGAGGAAGTGTATACTGGCTACAGCATGTTGTTGCTATGGCCTCTCAAGAGGGACAAAAGGTAATATTGCGTTTTTTTTCTTTCGTTTTTCAGGTGAAGGTCTTTTAGGGGAGTATGCGAGGGACAGACTTTTGCTTCACCTACCCGAGAACTGCTAGGAGCAAACCGAACCTAGTATGTTGGCGCCTTTAGGAACTGCACACACATTGGAGAGGTACAGTGAGGGAAAAAAGTATTTGATCCCCTGCTGATTTTGTACATTTGCCCACTGACAAAGTAATGATCAGTCTATAATTTTAATGGCAGGTTTATTTGAACAGTGAGAGACAGAATAACAACAAAAAAATCTAGAAAAACGCAAGTCAAAAATGTTATAAATTGATTTGCATTTTAATGAGGGAAATAAGTATTTGACCCCTCTGCAAAACATTACTTAGTACTTCTTATTTACAATGACGGCCTACCACGGCCAAACCTGGATGATGCTGGGCCAATTGTGCGCTGCCCTATGGGGCTCCCAATCACGGCCAGATGTGATACAGCCTGGATTCAAACCAGGGACTGTAGTGACGCTTCTTGCAGTGCCTTAGACCGCTGCGCCACTCGGGAGCCCCAGTATATTGTTACAGTATAGAATAATGAAATTGTTTTGAAAACTGATTATAAATCGACTTGGTGGGTGGAAATAATGTGAAATAACTGTGTAGTGTATAGTGCACCCTTGTGTTTCATAATTTCTCTTTCGAGATGCTCACAACACACTTGGGAAGTAATTCCAAGAACATGAGCCTGTGCTGGAAAGTATTGGGAAGGGAACCAAAGTCTCATTCGCCACAAGTTAATACTTGTTAATGGCTTTGTTTAAATTCAACTAAAAATACAATAGTCACATAATTAATTATGCAAATGATTAATGGATGCTTTAGAAAGTAATCATTTAAAGGGATAAATACACACATTAATTTTTTGCTACTCTCACTTACCGTAAATCTTCCATATTTTCTTCAATACTAGATGAAAATCAGCTGTGAATATATCATTTCCAAGCCATAACAAAGTAGTGTACATAACTTTAAGATTCTGGGCAGCCAGTTATACAGTATATAATAATTCAAAAAGGATTCATATTCACTTAGGCCCCGATTCCGACCCAATTTAAGCATGCGTAGATGGAACGTAATTCCCTTTTTTATGCACTTTTTTTTCCATGCATAATCTGACCTTGAATTACTCAAATAAATGAAGGTGTGTCTACAGATATGCTGTATTCTGACATTGACTTAATTCCCTAATAATTCCACCACCAAGGTCTAGCTAACCTACTGGTTCCTAGTGGAATAAGGATCTACTTTATTTTTTCAGATAGAATCAACAGCATTCTCCATGTACTGTAATTTATAAATGAATAAGAGCTATTGATAAGACCTAGGTAAATCATTAACCAATTTGTCGAAAAAGATTATCAATACACATAGCAATTGCTTTTAGATGATTTTTCCTTATGATCCGTGGAAACGAATGTGAATCTAGCCATATGACAAGATGGCACCGGTAGACATGGCCGCTCTGTTTCTAGCTCTAAGCAACTTTGCAGTGTACTATATATTTTTTGTTTGTGTTATTTTTCACATTATTAGCCCAGAAGGTTTTTTGCGTTATTACATACAGCCGGAAATAACTTTTGGATATCAGATAGGGGGCAACTCACCAGCATTTCGACCAGAAATATGACTTTCCTGAATTAGAACCTTTGTTCGTACCCCTCCAAGGCGATTGAACATCCCAGAGTCTACTCCAAGATGCCGCCAGAAGAGAAGAGGTATTCGGAGTGGACTCATGAGGCGTGCACACCATCCACCGCTTCTGAGTAAATTACTCACTAATGTTCAGTCCCTGGACAATAAAGTAGACGAGCTCAGGGCGAGGATCTCCTTCCAGAGAGACATCAGGGACTGTAACATACTCCGTCCATACAGCCAGCTGTGTTCTCAGTACATCGCCCAGATAGGAATAAAGAACTCTCTGGGAAGAAGAAACGTGGAGGTGTATGTTTCATGACTAACTACTCATGGTGTGATTGTGGTAACGTACAGGAACTCTGGTCCGACCAAACGAAATCAATGTTGGGAATATGGTTGAATACAAACAGTCCAGTTACATCCTCCGTAAGGCAATCAAACAGGCAAAACATCAGTAGAGAGATAAAGGGGAGTCACAATTCAATGGCACAGACACAAGACGTATATGGCAGCAAGCATTTAAGTGTGATACCCTCCCAAGGCATCCTTTGCTGCGTCATCAGAGCATGTGCAGACCAGCTGGCTGGAGTGTTTACGGACATATTCAATCTCAGTCCTCCCAGATTGCGTTCCTAGGGCTTCCACAAAATGTCAACTGTCTTTAGAAAGAGTTTCAGGCAGTTTTTTGTAAAAATGAGCCTGAAATTGTAGTTTTTCTAGGTGGCTCCCATTTTGGCTGTAGTGTTTCCAAGCGCATAAATGAGAGCGCGTTCTTTGGTATTTTTCTCCAGTAAAGACAATAACGATTCTCCGTCTTAAATTGTATCATTTATTTACGTGTTAGGGTACCTAAGGTTTGATTTTAAACTTGTTTGACTTGTTTGGAAAAGTTTATTAGTAACGTTTAGGATTCATTTTGTATGCATTTTGATGGAGGGAGATTGGGTGGATTATTGACAAAAGCGCACCAGCTAAACTGAGCTTTTATGGATATAAAGAAGGACATTATCGAAAAAAGTACCATTTGGAGTGCCAACAGAAGAAGATCATCAAAGGTAAGGCATTTATTATATCGCTATTTATGACTTTCATGTCGCACCTGCCTGGTTGAAATATGTTTTTCATTGTTTTCTATGCGGGGTACTGTCCTCAGATAATCGCATGGTGTGCTTTCGCCATAAAGCCTTTTTGAAATCTGACATAGCGGCTGGATTAACAAGAAGTTACGCTTTATTTTGATGTGTTACACTTTATGAAACCAAAATATTTATAATTCTGTAGTTTGAATTTCGCGCTCCGCAATTTCCCCGGATGTTGGCCAGGTGGGACGCTACCGTCCCACCTACCCATAAGATGTTAAGCTTGGGGCCCTGGGTCTCGACCCCGCCCTGTTAAGCTGGGTCCTGGACTTCCTGATGGGCCACCCCCAGATGGTGTAGGAAGGCAACAACACCTCCACTACGCTGATCCTCAACACAGGGGCCCCACAAGGTTGTGTGCTCAGCCCCTTCCTGTACTCCCTGTTCACCAATGACTGCGTAGCAATCAAGTTTGCGGATGACACAACAGTGGTAGGCCTGACTATCAACAATGACGAGACAGCCTGCAGAGAGGAGGTGTGACCCAGGCAGAGTGGTGCCAGGAAAATAACCTCTCCCTCAACATCAACAGCATGAAGGAGCTGATTGTGGACTTCAGGAGACAGCAGAGGGAGCACGCCCCCATCCAAATTGACGTGGCCGCAGTGGAGAAGGTAGAAGTTTCAACTACCTTGGCGTAAACATTATTGGCAATCACAAATGATCCACCCACACAGACAGTGTGTTGAAGAAGGCACAAGCTCAAGAGGCTGAAGCAATGTGGTTTTGCCCCTAAGGCCCTACAAACATTTACAGATTCATAATTGAAATCATCCTGTTGGGCTGTATCACCGCCTGGTACAGCAACCACACCGTCCTGCAACCGCAGGTTCTCCAGAGTTTGGTGTGGTCTGCCCAACGCATCCCTGGAGGCACACTGCCTGCCCTACAGGACATCTACAGCACCCGGGGGCACAGGAAGGCCAAGAAGATTATCAAGGACCTCAGCCACCCGAGCCATGGCCAGTTTACCCTGCTATCACCCAGAAGGCAATGTCAGTACAGATGCATCAAAGCTGGAACTGAGAGACTGAAAAACAGCTTCTATCTCAAGGCTATCAGACTGTTAAATAACCATCACTAGCCGGCCTCCACCCAGTACCCTGCCCTGAATTTAGTTACTGTCCCTAGCCGGCTACCACCCGTTTACTCATCCTTGCACCTTAGAGTCTGCTGCCTGTACAGTGCATTCTGAAAGTATTCAGACCTTGACTTTTTCCATATTTTGTTACGTTACAGCCTTATTCTAAAATTGATTAAAAAAAACATTTCCTCATCAACCTACAAAATCTCAAATCAAAGGAAAAAACGTTTTTTAGAATTTTTTGCAAATGTTTTAACAATGAACAATGAAATTGAGCTCAGGTGCATCCTGATTCCATTATTCACCCTTGAGATGTTTCTACAGCTTGATTGGAGTCCACCTGTGGTAAGTTCAATTGATTGGACATGATTTGGACAGGCACACACCTGTCTATATACGGTCCCACATTTGACAGTGCATGTCAGAGCAAAAACGAAGCCATGAGGTCGAAGGAATTGTCTGTCGAGCGCCGAGACTGTCGAGGCAAAGATCTGGAGTAGGGTACCAAAATAATTCTGCAGCATTGAAGGTCCCCAAGAACGCAGTGGTCTCCATCATTCTTAAATGGAAGAAGTTTGGAACACCAAGACTCTTTCTAGAGCTGGCCGCCCAGTCAAACAGAGCAATCTCCGGAGAAGGGCCTCAGTCAGGGAGGTGACTAATAACCCGATGGTCACTCTGACAGAGCTCTAGAGTTCCTCCATGGAGATGGGAGATCCTTCCAGAAAGACAACCATCTCTGCAGTACTGCACCAATCCAGCCTTTATGGTGGAGTGGCCAGACAGAAGCCACTCCGCAGTAAAAGGCAAATGACAACCCGGTTGGAGTTTGCCAAACAGCACCTAAATACTCTCAGACCATGAGAAACAAGATTATCTGGTCTGATGAAACCAAGATTGAACTCTTTGGCCTGAATGCCAAGCTTCACATCTGGAGGAAACCTGGCACCATCTCTACGGTGAAGCATGGTGGTGGCAGCACTATGCTGTCTGGATGTTTTTCAGCGGCAGAGACTGGGAGACGAGTCAGGATCGAGGGAAAGATGAATGGAGCAAAGCTGCTGCAAGGAGCTCAGGACCTCAGACTGGGGCGAAGGTTCACCTTCCAACAAGACAATAACCCTAAGCACACAGCCAGGACAATGCAGGAGTGGCTTTGGAACAAGTATCTTAAATGTCCTTGAGTTGCCCAGCCAGAGCTCAGACTTGAACCCGATTTAACATATCTGGAGAGACCTGAAAATAGCTGTGCAGCAACGCGACCAAACCAACCTGAGGATTTGCAGAGAAGAATGGGGGAAACTCCCCAAATACAGGTGTGCCAAGCTTGTGGCATCTGAATACTTGTGATATTTCCATTATTTTCTCAAAAAAACTGTTCCTTGTCATTATGGGGTATTGTGTGTAGAGGAAAAATACAATTTAATTCATTTTAAAATTAGGCTGTTAGGCAACCCAAATGTACAAAAACTCTAGGGGTTTAAATGCACTGTACATAGATATGGAACACTGGTCACTTTAAAAATGTTTACATACTGTTTATCCATTTCTATTTATATCCTACCTATTCTTCAGATATACAGTACAAAATGTTCTCTTCACATACTGTCCATAAAGTTTATAAATCCCATCATATATATATATATATATATATATATATATATATATATATATATATATATATATACACTGCTCAAAAAATAAAGGGAACACTTAATCTAACCACACTGTCCGATTTCAAAAAGGCTTTACAACGAAAGCAAAACATTAGATTATGTCAGCAGAGTACCCAGCCAGAAATAATCACACAGCCATTTTTCAAGCTAGCATATCATGTCACATAAACCCAAACCACAGCTAAATGCAGCACTAACCTTTGATGATCTTCATCAGATGACACTTCTAGGACATTATGTTATACAATACATGCATGTTTTGTTCAATCAAGTTCATATTTATATCAAAAACCAGCTTTTTACATTAGCATGTGACGTTCAGAACTAGCATACCCCCCGCAAACTTCCGGTGAATTTACTAAATTACTCACGATAAACGTTTACAAAAAACATAAATTATTTTAAGAATTATAGATACAGAACTCCTATATGCACTCACTATGTCCGATTTTAAAATAGCTTTTCGGTGAAAGCACATTTTGCAATATTCTAAGTAGATAGCCCGGCATCACAGGGCTAGCTATTTACACACCCACCAAATTTAGCCCTCACCAAAGTCAGATTTACTATAAGAAAAATGTTATTACCTTTGCTGTTCTTCGTCAGAATGCACTCCCAGGACTTCTACTTCAATAACAAATGTTGTTTGGTCCCAAGTAATCCATAGTTATATCCAAATAGCGGCGTTTTGTTCGTGCGTTCAAGACACTATCCGAAAGGGTAAATAAGGGTTATGCGCCCGACGCATTTCGTGACAAAACATTTCTAAATATTCCATTACCGTACTTCGAAGCATGTCAACCGCTGTTTAAATCAATTTTTATGCAATTTTTCTCATAAAAAAAGCGATAATATTCCGACCGGGAATCTGTGTTTTAGTTCAAAGAGAGAGAAAGTAAAAACATGAGGTCGCCCTGTTCACGCGCCTCAGTCTGATGGTCCTCTGATAGACCACTTACCAAAGGCGCTAATGTTTTTCAGCCAGGGCCTGGAATTACATCATTCAGCTTTTTCCCGGGTTCTGAGAGCCTATGGGAGCGGTAGGAAGTGTCACGTTACAGCAAAGATCCTAAGTTTTCAATAAACAGAGCCAAGAAGCCCAAGGAATGGTCAGAGAGGGTACTTCCTGTACAGAATCTTCTCAGGTTTTTGCCTGCCATATGAGTTCTGTTATACTCACAGACACCATTCAAACAGTTTTAGAAACTTTAGGGTGTTTTCTATCCAAAGCCAATAATTATATGCATATTCTAGTTTCTGGGCAGTAGTAATAACCAGATTAAATCGGGTACGTTTTATATCCGGCCGTGTAAATACTCCCCCCTAGCCCTAACAGGTTAATAAAAGGTGTTGCAGTCTTCTGTGAAGCTTTCATCCATGTACACGGGTAAGAATCTTACATTGAACCTGCTATATTTGGTTAACTTTAGCTAGCTATGACAATCAGTTTGCATTGCTAGATGAAGTTTGCTTTTAGCTAGCCAGCTGGAGTTCGAAGGTTGGCTTGCTAATGTTATTCTATGGATTGGGATTTTAGTTCATTTTTTAGCTAGCGTTATTGTTTCAGCTAACGTTGATGTTACATGTCTAAACAAAAAACCCAAGTTAAAGCTTGCTGTTAGCTAGCTAACTTTAGCGGAGGTTAGATGGCTGGCTTCCTAACGTTACTCTATGAATTGGGTTTTTTGTTTATTTTTAGCTAGGTAACATTGACGTTACATGTCTAAACAAAATACCCCAAGTTAAAGCTTGCTGTTAGCTAGCTAACTTTAGCGGAGGTTAGATGGCTGGCTTCCTAACGTTACTCTATGAATTGGGTTTTTTGTTTATTTTTAGCTAGGTAACGTTGACGTTACATGTCTAAACAAAATACCCCAAGTTAAAGCTTGCTGTTAGCTAGCTAACATTAGCGGAGGTTAGATGGCTGGCTTGCTTGCTAACATTAACTTACATGTATGAAGTGTATGTAACGTTAGTATCTGGAATTTATTTCAGCATCAGTAGAACACGCCTGACTCTCCTCCATGATTCATACCACGAGAATGGTCTAATGCCTCCCATCAAAAAAAGAGCTGGCCCAAGCAAGCACAGGTTACACCTGAAGCATGAAGACTTGCTGTGAGTGGTGAACTTCATCAACAACTACGCAGAGGATAATGCAATAGTATTACCAGGACGCCACCCAGGACAGAAACACTTTGGTGGAAAGCTGATGCCATCCCATGTGACAAAAGCAGCAGTGTGGCATCTCTACAAGGAATCGATGACAACACTTGGTATGTAAAGGTAAAAACACATTTTGAATATTTAATTGACCTCCAACATGATTGGCACTACTTTTATTAATCTCACATTTTTTTCTGTATTTTCCAGAGGTATGTGTTTGTGTTCGTGTCCTGGCTGTCTTCTTTAAGGAATCTGTGGAGAAAATTGCTGCCCCACATCTCAAGCACGAAGCCGATGACAGACCTGTGTTGGCAGTGCCAGAGGAACAACTATCAGGTCCTCAGATCTGCCAGAAGCTGTGAAGCAAGAGCAACATCTACTGTTCAGAGTGAGTGGTCTGTCTACCAGAAGATGGTTGCTGACTATATATATATGGGAGGCAGGCAAATAAATTTCACTGAGCAGTGTTCTGAAAGAGCTGCAAAATCTGGATCCCTACAAATCAGCTGGGCTTGACAATCTGGACCCTCTCTATCTAAAATTACTATTATTTAACCTCGATTTCGTATCGTCTGAGATCCCCAAAGATTGGAAAGCTGCCGCGGTCATCCCCCTCTTCCAAACTGTTATAGACCTATATCCATCCTGCCCTGCCTTTCTAAAATCTTCGAAAGCGAAGTTAACCTCTCTAGGACCGGCGGGACGAATTCGTCCCCCCTACGTAACAGCCAGTTGAATCCTGTGGCGCGATTTTCAAATACCTTTGAAATGCTATTACTTCAATTTCTCAAACATATGACTATTTTACAGCTATTTAAAGACAAGACTCTCGTTAATCTAACCACACTGTCCGATTTAAAAAAGGCTTTACAACGAAAGCAAAACATTAGATTGTCAGCAGAGTACCCAGCCAGAAATAATCAGACACCCATTTTTCAAGCTAGCATATAATGTCACAAAAACCCAGAAGACAGCTAAATGCAGCACTAACCTTTGATGATCTTCATCAGATGACACACCTAGGACATTATGTTATACAATACATGCATGTTTTGTTCAATCAAGTTCATATTTATATCAAAAACCAGCTTTTTACATTAGCATGTGACGTTCAGAACTAGCATACCCCCCGCAAACTTCCGGCGAATTTACTAACAATTTACTAAATTACTCACGATAAACGTTCACAAAAAGCATAACAATTATTTTAAGAATTATAGATACATTACTCCTCTATGCACTCGATATGTCCGATTTTAAAATAGCTTTTCGGTGAAAGCACATTTTGCAATATTCTAAGTAGATAGCCCGGCATCACAGGGCTAGCTATTTAGACACGCACCAAGTTTAGCCTTCACCAAAGTCAGATTTACTATTAGAAAAGTTTGATTACCTTTCCTGTTCTTCGTCAGAATGCATTCCCAGGACTTCTACTTCAATAACAAATGTAGGTTTGGTACAAAATAATCCATAGTTATGTTCCAACAGCGACGTTTTGTTCGTGCGTTCTAGACACTATCCCAATGGTAAATAAAGGTCATGCGCACGGCGCATTTCGTGACAAAAGATTTCTAAATATTTCATTACCGTACTTCGAAGCATGTCAACCGCTATTTAAAATACATTTTTATGCCATTTTTCTCGTAAAAAAGCGATCATATTCCGACCGGGAATCTGCAATTAGGTAAACAGCCGAAAGAAAATATATCACTGGGTTGACTCGGGCACGCGCCTAAGCCCTTTGTCCTCTGATCGGCCACTTGGCAAAGGCGATTATGTGTTTCAGCCTGAGGCTGCCTCGTCATCGTTCAGGTTTTTCCCGGGTTCTGAGAGCCTATTGGAGCCGTAGGAAGTGTCACGTTACAGCTAAGATCCTGACTCTTCAATAAACAGAAGCAAGAACAACATCCCCAACAAGTTAATAAACAGATAAACCGACCATTTCGAATCCCACCATACTTTCTACACTATGCAATCTGGTTTATGAGCTGGTCATGGGTCCACCTCAGCCACGCTCAAGGTCCTAAATGATATCATAACCGCCATCGATAAAAGACAGTACTGTGCAGCCGTCTTCATCAACCTGGTCAAGGCTTTCAACTCTGTCAACCACCGCATTCTTATCGGCAGACTCAATAGCCTTGGCTTCTCAAATGACTGCCTCGCCTGGTTCACCAACTACTTCTCAGATAGAGTTCAGTGTATCAAATTGGAGGGCCTGTTGCCCGGACCTCTGGCAGTCTCTATGGGGGTGCCACAGAGCTCAGTTCTCAGGCCGACTCTTTTCTCTGTACATATCAATGATGTCGCTCATGCTGCTGGTGATTCTCTGATCCATCTCTACACAGAAGACACCATTCTGTATACATCTTTCCCTTCTTTGGACACTGTGCTAACAAACCTCCAAATGAGCTTCAAAGCCATACAACACTCCTTCCATGGCCTCCAACTGCTTTTAAATGTTAGTAAAACTAAGTGCATGCTCATCAACTGATTGCTGCCCGCACCCCCCGTCCAACTAGCATCACTACTCTGGACGGATATGACCTAGAATATGTGGACGACTACACATACCTAGGTGTCAGGTTAGACTGTAAACTCTCCTTCCAGACTCACATTAAGCATCACAGTTACTGCCCGTCCATCCCGAGATCATCGGGCCAGTCAATTATGCATTTCTGCAGTATTTTTGAGCATGTCAAACTCGTAATGGTAAATGCTTTATGAACCTGTCTTCAATGACAATCCATTAACCTACTGTGAGGTCTACCTGTGTCGATTCTAAGCTTCCTGGAGCAACCGTAAGTTGTTAAAAACACTGAATTCAAGCCTGTGTAGATCAGTCAATTCTTAATGTAAAGACTTAACTCAGGATTCTGTGAAAGCCTACCCCAATGACAAAGCGTGTCGATTCTAAGCTTCCTGTGCCAACCGGAAGTGCCTTAAAATTGGGGTCAGTAGATGTTTGAAGGGTTAAAAAAGTCACATCTTTCCAAAACTTCCTATGTGTGACTAGGCAACCCTCATGAACTGTAAATCAGTCATTTATCCCATCAGATGTCAAAGAAAAGCTCTGACACACACACACACACTGAAGGCGCTGTGAATTATGGGCCTGCTCTGATATATGTGATAGTTGGCTTCTAAACGAGTTGGAAAAAGTGGATTTGGTGTCAGATGGTTTCAGTTTGGTGTCAGAATGACATCTAATTAACTGATGGACGCTGACTTGCTGGGTGACGAGCGATGGAGAGGAACCAGAGTCACTGCCCGGCCATCCCGAGTTCATCGGGCCAGTCGAATTTTGCATTTCTGCAGTATTTTTGAGCATGTCAAATTCGTGATGGTAATGGTTATTTTGAACGTTTTTCAAAAAATCATAAAAAAAACAACAGAGTCCCACTTCTCCCTCATCATACATGACAAATAGACCATCTAGGTTGATTCATGGCTTAACTTCTTGAGGCTACCTGGGACGTTAGCGTTCCCCCCGTGGCGCACCCTATCAACTGCAGGTGCATTTCAAGAGCGGCAAATTTGAAACCAAATAAATGTACAAATTCAAATTTCTCAAACATACAACTAACTTACAGCCTTTGAAAGATAAACATCTTCTTAATCTAACCACGTTTACCGATTTCAAAAAGGTTTTACGGGGAAAGCATAAAGTTAGGTTATGTTAGGAGAGTACATTGACAATAGCTGTGTGCAATGCATTGTCGATTCAAAGACATGCGTCACCAAAACCATACAATCAGCTAAAATTATGCACTAACCTTTTACAATCTCCATCAGATGACACTCCTAGGACATTTTGTTAGACAATGCATGCATTTTTAGTTCTATCAAGTTCATATTTATATCTAAAAACAGTGTTTTACTATGGCGTTGATGTTCAGGAAATCGTTTCCCTCCAATACCGGCAGTCAAGTCATGACGACAAAATAATTAATTAATATTAGAAAACATTGCTAAAATATTATATTGTCATTCAAAGAATTATAGATTTACATCTCTTGAACGCAATGGACTTGTCAGATTTTAAATTAACCTTACTGGGAAATCACACTTTGCAATAATCTGAGCACTGCGCCAGAAAAATACGCATCGCGATACAGACTAACCGCCATGTTGGAGGAATCTAAAATCGAAAATACTATATAAATAATCCATTACCTTTGATTCTCTTCATCAGATGTCACTTCCAAAGAGTCCCAGGTCCATAACGAATGTAGTTTTGTTCAAAAAAGCTCATCATTTATGTCGAAAAACCTCCGTGTTGTAGCGCATGATCTAAGCCAGCCGGACTTCACTTCACTTCAAGAACGGAAAAAATATATTTCCGTTCGTTCAAACATGTCAAACGTTGTATCGCATAAATCATTAGGGCCTTTTTTAACCAGAACATGAATAAAATTCAAGGCGGACCATTGGGTTTTCTTTTAAAACGTTTCGGAATGAGAGTACCCACCATCAAATCGCGCGCCAGGGTGAATGATGGACCATCACGTTCCATGGCTCTTATTCGGTCAGATCTCACTGTAGAACACTCAAAACACTTTGTAAAGGCTGGGGACATCTTGTGGAAGCAATAGGAAGTGCCAGAATATACCTCACCCCCTTTGTTTTTCAATGGCATAGGCTCAAAGTCAATTCAACACATCAGGTATCCACTTCCTGTCAGAATCTGTCTCAGGGTTTTGCCTGCCAAATGAGTTCTGTTATACTCACAGACACCATTCAAACAGTTTTTGAAACTTTAGGGTGTTTTCTATCCATATATAATAAGTATATGCATATTGTAGTTACTGGGTAGGTGTAGGAGGCATTTAAAAATGGGCACATATTTTTTCAAAAATTCTCAATACTGCCCCCTATACCCTAACAGGTTAACATAGGGCTATATATCATTTGGGCAGTATAAATGCCATTTGGATATGGTTCACTGACTTTTGGGTTTGGAATCCGACTTCCTATGATTGTACATGGCAAATGGACAAACATCCTGATTTGGCACATTCAATACTTTCATACATGTATAATTGACAAAAAAGTTATTGGACATTTCATTTGGACATTTCTAATGGCATTTAGAAAAAAAGTCACTTTTGACTTCCTATGAAATCATATTGCAAATGGACAAAACATACCCAAAACATTATGTCAATAAAATATGTCAAAAGTATGTTCATTCAGCTCTTATACATGTGTAATTGACAAAGAAATCCAAATAATTTCGAAAAACGGTTCAGAAAGCACTTTTTCAAAGGGGTGATAAGTTTTCGGAAAAAACATCATTTTTTCAAAATTTGACTCTTGGGTCTTGACTTGTGTTACATTTGCAATAGGAAAATTCACTGTGGAGCGTGCTCGCCATCTATTGGATATTTGCTGTGATTTTGCACATTCAATACTTTCATACATGTATAATTGAGAAAAAAAGAATTGGACATTTCATTTGGACATTTCTAATGGCATTTGGTGAAAAAAAGAAGAAAAAAAATCACTTTTGACTTCCTATGAAATCATATTCCAAATGAACAAAACATATGCCTATGTACAAGCAAAAACGACCAAAAAAATTATGTCAATGAAATATATCAAAAGTATGTTCATACAGCTCTTATACATGTGTAATTGACAGATTTTTTTTTTCTTTTCGAAAAACGGTCTAGAAAGCACTTTTTTAAGGGGTGATAAGTTTTCAAAACTTTTTTCATTTTTTCTAAATTTGACTCTTGGGTGTTGACTTGTGTTACATTTGCAATAAGAAAAACCACGGTGGAGCGCGCTCGCCATCTATAGGATTTTGTGACACTTGGCATTTGCCATATGAAATTTGCAATATGATTTGGATGAATGTGGACCAAATTGGGTGGTATTGTCATTAGGGTGTATGATTCGTGAAGTACCAATATGTTCCCATTAATTTTTGTCCATTTCATGGGGGTCTTCCCTTACTTATCTCAGCTCACTGGTCACCATAGCAACACCCACCTGTAGCACGTGCTCCAGCAGGTATATTGCACTGGTCATCCCCAAAGCCAACACTTACTTTGGCTGCCTTTCCTTCCAGTTCTCTGCTGCCAATGAATGGAACGAATTGCAAAAATCTCTGAAGCTGGAGTCTTATATCTCCCTCTCTAACTTTAAGCATCAGCTGTCAGAGCAGCTTATTGATCACTGTACCTGTACACAGCCAATCTACAAATAGCACACCCGACTACCTCATCCCCATATTATTACTTACCCTCTTACCCATCTCTACTTGCACATCATCATCTGCACATATATCACTCCAGTATTAATGCTAAATTGTACTTATTTTCGCCTCTAAGTCCTATTTATTGCCTACCTCCCTACTCTTCTACATTTGCACACACTGTACATAGATCTTTCTATTTTTCTTTCCTTTTGGGTTATTGACTGTACGTTTGTTTATGTGTAACTCTGTGTTGTTGTTTTTGTCGCATTGCTATGCTTTATCTTGGCATGTCGAAGTTGTAAATGAGAACTTGTTCTCAACTGGCCTACCTGGTTAAATAAAGGTGAAATAAAAATTAAATAAATAAAAAGACAGAATGACAGGGGTGAGACAATTAATTGTAATTTAATGTTCTTTTGTTGTTTGCAGGTGATTTATCCTTCTGACCCTATGCATCCAGGTCCCGTCTACGTTTTAACTCCTCGTAAGTGTGGCTTGTTTGGTGTCTGCTGTATACCACAACAAGTGATGAAGGCATGTCATCCAGCAAAGGCAGCAAGGCAGTCATCAACTACATGCACCACTTCTTCACCAACTACTGAGTTGGGAAACACATGTGGACCTGAATTGTGATAACTGCAGTGGCCAAAATAAGAACAAGTTTGTGCTCTGGTATTGTGCCTGGCGGACCATGCACAAGCTCCACCACAGTCTGGACCTTCACTTCCTGATCACAGGCCACATCAAGTTTGCCCCTGAATGGTGAAAGACCAGAGTGAACACTTTGTCTGAGATTGCTGGTGTTGTGAAGGACAGCACTGTGACATGGGTCAACATCCCACAGCTGATTGGACTGGAGGAAACGTATGGTGCTGTTGGAAAGCTATGGCTGGCAACAAGTGACTCCGTACTTCAGGCTACTGCCACAGATCAAGCAGTACCAGCACTTCAGGTGAATATCATTTTCACTGCATTGTATTGGGTTATCTAAACTTGGTAGGTGAATTGATGTTGTGCAAGGTTGTAATTTCTTTTATCTTTTTCCTCTTTTACTGCTTCGATGCTCTGGAGCCTGGTGTTGTTGTTGCCAAGGAGCGTTCTGACTCAGTCGGGACCAGGTTTCAGCTGCTGCGCAACGCTGACATCCTTCCTCCCATAGATGATCTGTCTGTACAAGCACCACCTGGACTGGACACAGCTAGACAAACATAACTTTTTGAGAAGATCAGGGTGTTTTGCGATGAAGAGGCTATGGACATCACATGCCCTACACCAAAGTCAAGAGCAGGACAGAAACAAGCTCTCTGTCACGTCCTAATCTGTTTCACCTGTCCTTGTGCTTGTCTCCACCCCCTCTAGGTGTCACTCATCATCCCGGGTGTATTTATCCCTGTGTTTTCTATCTCTCTGTGCCAGTTTATCTCATAGCTCCTATTTTTCCCAGTCTATTTTTCCCAGTCCTCCTGGTTTTGACCCTTGCCTGTCCTGACACCGAACCCGCCTGTCTGATCATTCTTCCTGCCCTGACCTTGAGCCTGCCTAACGCCTTGTACTGTTTGGACTCGGACCTGGTTACTGAACCCCTGCCTGTCCTGACCTCGAGAATGTCTAACGCCCTGTACTGTTTGGACCCTGACCTGGTTTATGAACACTTGCCTGTACCCGACCTGACTTTTGCCTACCCCTTGTGTTATAATAAATATCAGCGCTCAACCATTTGCCTCCTGTGCCTGGATATGGGTCTCGCCTTGTGCCCTTATACTCTCCAAAAATAGATTCCCTTGTTCATGCGTGGCTCGGATGGACCAGTCATCAGCACCATCTGCAGTGCCTCTACTCAAATTACTCTATCCTAACACACACGCCATACGTTGCTGCTACTATTATTTTTTATCCTGCTGCTCAGCCACTTTACCCCTGATTGTATGCATATAACTACCTCATCCATCACTATCGTTATTCATATTGTTTGCCTACATACTGTATATTTTATTTATATTGATACTATCTATTTCTGATATTGCTACTATGCAAGTAACCATTGGCTGTACTGTTTACACCTTCTGTAGAGACCCATCCACTTAGAAAAATATTGATATGTGTGGTCGTAACATGACTTTGTGACATACCACACAGACTCACTAAACACAAATGCTTTGTTTGTAAATTATATCTGAGTGTTGGACTGTGCCCCTGGCTATCCATCAATAAAAAACATTTTCAAAAAATGGGCTGTCTGGTTAAAGGAATTTGAAATGATTTATGCTTCTACTTTTGATACTTAAGTACATTTTAGCAATTCCATTTCCTTTTGATGCTTAAGTATTTTTTAAACCAAATACTTTTAACCCTTTTTCACGTACCATCACACAGGTGTGATCATTCTACAGTGGTCCCTGAAGCGTACGATCACACCCGTGTGAATAGAATACTTATTTAGAATGGCCAGTTTCGAATGATGCAACAATCAGCATTTGAGTTGGCCACACTTTTTTCAGAAACTATTTACACAAACACAGTCCTTACAAAGTTATGTCCAGAATGTCAGCAGTTTATTTTTGGAAGCAATGTTCAGATATTCACAGAAGTATCTATAGCATAACACAATCATCCAAACCGGAAAAATGTAGACTACATTTGTCCTAGCGCTAACCTGTTATGGATAGGGGGCAGTATTTTCACGGCCGGATAAAAAACATACCCGATTTAATCTGATTATTACTCCTGCCCAGAAACTAGAATATGCATATAATTATTAGCTTTGGATAGGAAACACTTGTTTAAATGGTGTCTGTGAGTATAACATAACTCATTTGGCAGGCCAAAACCTGAGAAGATTCTGTACAGGAAGTACCCTGTCTGACCATTTCTTGCCCTTCTTGATTATCTCTATCCATTACAGAGGATCTCTGCTGTTATGTGACACTTCCTACGGCTCCCATGGGCTCTCAGAAGGCGGCAAAAAGCTGAATGATGTAATTCAAAGCCCTGGCTGAAAAGCTTTAGCGCATTTGCTAAGTGGTCTATCAGCGGACAATGGGACTCATGCTCGTGCACGAGACGACCCCATGTTTTTATTCTATCGTCTTTGAACGGATACAACAACTCCCGGTCGGAATGATTTTAAACAGCGGTTGACATGCTTCAAAGTACGGTAATGGAATATTTAGAATTTTTTTGTCACGAAATGCGCCGTGCTCATAACCCTTCTTTACCATTCGGATAGTGTCTTGAACGCACGAACAAAACGCCGCTGTTTGGATATAACAATGGATTATTTGGGACCAAACCAACATTTGTTGTTGAAGTAGAAGTCCTGGGAGTGCATTCTGACGAAGAACACCAAAGGTAATCAAACTTTTCTAATAGTAAATCAGAGTTTGGTGAAGGCTAAACTTGCTGGGTGTCTAAATAGCTAGCCCTGTGATGCAGGGCTATCTACTGAGAATATTGCAAAATGTGCTTTCACCGAAAAGCTATTTTAAAATCGGACATATCGAGTGCATAGAGGAGTTCTGTATCTATAATTCTTAAAATAATTATGTTTTTTGTGAACGTTTATCGTGAGTAATTTAGTAAATTCACCGGAAGTTTGCGGGGGGTATGCTAGTTCTGAACGTCACATGCTAATGTAAAAAAGCTGGTTTTTGATATAAATATGAACTTGATTGAACAAAACATGCATGCATTGTATAACATAATGTCCTAGGGTTGTCATCTGATGAAGATCATCAAAGGTTAGTGCTGCATTTAGCTGTGGTTTTGTTTTTTGTGACATTATATGCTAGCTTGAAAAATGGGTGTCTGATTATTTCTGGCTGGGTACTCTGCTGACATAATCTAATGTTTTGCTTTCGCTTTAAAGCCTTTTTGAAATCGGACAGTGTGGTGAGATAAAGGAGAGTCTTTTCTTTAAAATGGTGTAAAATAGTCATATTGTTGAAAAATTGAAGTTTTCGTATTTTAGAGGAGTTTGTATTTCGCGCCACGCCCATCATTGGATATTGGAGCAGGTGTTCTGCTAGCGGAACGTCTAGATGTAAGAGGCTAACTGAGGAAAGATTGACGCAACACAAGCAGTCATATTTTTATAACTCTCGGCTGACATGAACTACGATATGAACTAGCTAACAGCAATTGCTATCTATAACTAATCACATCATGGGTGAGCTCACCATTGAGCTAAACACTTCTAGAAATCGAAAGACACCCGACGATGATTAGTTTCAGCGCGCCACCATGCTTTTTTTCCTCACAGAAACCAAAGATAATAAGAGAAGACAAGATGAATTTGGTCTGTTTATAGTATGCATGTTGAAAGGGTGTATCTTCTACCATTGTTCACATCCCACCATTCACTTCCTGAAGTTCTCCAAAAATTTGTGAACCCTTACTCACCTCATTTTGATATAGCATCTTTGATCCGACAGACGATTACGTGAAACCCAGGATGCATTGTATGTCAACAAACATGGCTCAACAAACATAGCTGAAATTAGCTTAGCTCATCATAATCAGTACAACCTTCAAAAAAGTATTTTACACACATAATATGTGCCCATTACAATCTATGCAAGAATTGGAATGCATGATTTATCACCGTTACTTGAAAACATGTGAATAAAACAGTAAATATATCAATAATTACCACACAAAACATTTTCTGATTGTGATTTATTGATACAAATGGCACGTGCCTGCAGTCAATCACATAACCTCTCACTCCCACTCTGAGCCATTCAGTGTTGTTCATGTATGTAGCTAGTGAGCTAAGCTGTAGCATTAGGAATGTCTTTCAAAATAAGCAACTCACAAACGCGGAAATTCAGGATATTTTTTACAATTCTGACAAGGAGTCTGAGTTTGAAAATCAGGAATCAGATTCTGACAGTGAGGAGCTGCCCCCCAGCCATTGAGAACCGTGAATCTGAGTACTCCTTGTCCACTGACAAAGTCCCAGTTCCCTTTGAAGATGCTGGTGATGATGGAGGCAGACTGACAGTGGATGAAGTACAGGATTTCTGTGGTAGCTGGAAGGCTGCCAGCCGTTTCACCCCTCCTGGCCCTGCTCTTTGCTTTGATGAGTCCCAGTCTAGATTGCAATGCCCCTTGCCATTTCCATCTGAGGCTGAGTGCTTCAAGTTGTTTCTGACAGAGGAGCTGGTGGGAGACATAGTAGAGACCAATCGCTATGCCTTGGAGCTACAGGAGAAGAGAGAGCCAGGACTGGGGGGGGACAACCACAATAAGTGAAATGTATACCTTCCTGGTGACAGTCCTTCTCATGGGGATAGTAAAGATGAACTCCCTAAGATAATACTGGAGCACAGATCCTATGTTGCAACTCCCTTCTTTGCCACCCTCTTTTCCCAAGACCGCTTCCTAGTTCTGCTGCGATGACTGCTTTCGTCAACAATGCTGCTGCCATCCTAAATGACCCGTTATACAAAATAAGAAATGTTCTTACCAGCCTGACAATAGCATTTGGTTGAGTCTTTGTGCCATACAAGGACCTATGCATTGATGGGTATGAGGGGCTTGGGGTGTCCGGGTGATGACCATGCTGGCTCCTCATCTCAGCAAGGGACACACTTTGTATGTGGACAATTGTTACAGCAGTGCCACACTCTTCCAGCATCTGCTCTCCAACAGCACAGGGGCCTGTGGCACAGTCAGGTCAAACAGGAAGGGGATGCTGGCATTCGGATGAAGGAAGAGGCAGAGAGGGGAGGCGGAGTTCAAGGAGAACGGTCAACAGCTGGCAGTAAAGTGGCATGACAAATGAGACATCCATGTACTCTCTACTGTCCATAAAGCAACAATGTAGGCCATATTGAAGGTGGACCACCTGACGGGAGAGAGAAAAATCAAACCAGACTGCGTGCTTGTCTATAACCTCAATTGGGGCAATGGATAAGGCGGACATGATAAACAGCTTCGTGTAATGCACTCAGAAAACGACCAAGTGGTATAAGAACATATTTTTCCATCTGATCGACACATAGTTCACCTCCAACTAACAGATTATTGAAGGTATTTTTTGTAATAGGACATACAGGAACTATTAACGTAACAAGGCAATTACTTTGATAGAAACACAGCTTGGATTTGAACCAGGTTGTCTGTAGTGACACCTCTAGCACTGAGATGCTGTGCCTTAGACTGCTGTGCCAGTTGGGAGTCATAAGGCCAGTGTAGCTTCAAAGCTTCAAAATACGTTACCCCGCGTGTTCACGGTTACAAGGAATATACACAAATATATTATGCTCCATACATACAGTGAGCTGCAGTAGAAACGGTATAACACGACATACAGAAACTATTATAACATGATAAGGCACTTTCTTCGATAGAAACGCAGTCTGGATTTGAACCTGGGTGTCTGTAGTGACACCTATAGTGCCAAGAAGCTGTGCCTTAGACACCTGCGCCACTTGGGAGTCGTAAGGACAGGGTAACTTCAAAATACAACACATGCTAATACTTCTCTGAGGCAATTAGCATTATTTTCCAGAGCTAAAATAAGAATGTAGCTAGCTACCTAAGCATTGAGTATAACACCATGAAGGTTATGAAATTAGTAATGTTACCTCGCGTGTCCGTGGTTATAAGGAATATACACAAAAATATTATACTACAGTAGAAACAACATAACACGACATGCAGAAACTATTGTAATGTAATAAGGCACTTATTTTGATAGAAACGCACACATTTCCAAAGTTATTATTGGTAACGAAAACAACTATGATTGCGATGCAGGCAACAGACAGATAATGTGAACACGTGTGTGCAGGATGGGAGATGTCTGCAGACTCGAACTGCACAAACAATTGGGAAGTGCTTGAGGAATTTTGTCCGGGTCAGAAATGTCAATTTTTTTTATTTGTCCGCAAAAGTAAAAATGACTACTTTTATGTGAGTGAATGAGGTGGGACACACCTCAGTTCAAACTGTTCTTAGAAAATAAAAAACTTGTTAGAAAATAATTTGAAATTGACAAGTTGAAACCAGCATTGTTATAAAAGTTTTAATGGAACATTCAGTGAAAGTTTTAAAGAAGTTATTTGAAAACCTCAAAATAACCTATTTCTGTTCTCAGAGCATGAATAAAACCTCCCACGAAAACTTTCAAGGAACCTCCCTGCAACCTAAAATTAAACATTCCCAGATCAGACAAAATGTTCACTTCTGTTCTTAGAAAGTTTTTAAAAAATCTTCCCTTTACCAATCAGGAAACATATAGCTTCATTACCACAACCAATCTGAAACCAAAAAGATATGTCCCAACAACTTCCAAGGAACCAATGTGCTAGCTGGGTTACAAATGTTCTTTTAAAACACATTTTACAGTGGAACTCAAGTGAAATTGCATTGTGTTTATTTGACTACACTCAGTTGAGTTGTCTCTACAGTAATGTAACTCCACAGCCCTAGGCCTGTCTGTTAGGTATTTGATTTCCTGACTTTGTTCTCACAGTATGCCGTCCCCTGCCATGCTGGGCCTGTAATAGAGACCGATCTAGAGCAAGCATGTCATAAGGCTAGCATACCAATCAGTAATAATAAACAGAGGCCACAGCCCAACGGTGTCTGTTACATTGCAATTGACTCAGATAATTCACAATCAATTATAAAGACAACAAGGAAAAACAACATAAATAAGTCCGCCACCCACATCTTTGCTTTCTGGAGCTTGCTTACCTTAAGAAACCAGATCCCCCTGCTGTGGTTTTAACTTTGCGGTTGAATGAATCCATGGATCTAAAGCAGGTTGTCTTGCTGTGAGGCGCTTCGTCCTTAGACTGCTCGCATCCCTTATTCCAGGGGGTCTCTTCTGCGGATTTTCTGATCTCTACCACCTGACGTAATGCTTCAGCCCATACAGCCAGGAAAATTGCTCTCAGGGACCAGAAGACAAAAGAGACATATGCACAGATTTTTCTCACCGACCATCCTGCTATACCCCAGGCAGCCACGTCTTTTTATCCTCCTTTCCCAGGTGTCTGGGGCTCTGAGCATTCCTAGGGCTATTAAACGACTGGCGAATATAGGTTTGCACGGCACAGCGGATGAGCCAATCTTGTTAAAGAAGAGATTCAATGTAATTCATGGTGTTGCTGTGCAAATATCCCTCTCATAAATGCAATGAGGAGGACCCTTTGGCATCTCCTTGAATATAACCAAGGTTTTCTAGCAGATAGGATCATGTCAATAGAATATATAAGGTCATTGGAGTTATGTTGTGAACAGCTATTTCAAGCATCTAGAAAAGTGGTTCACAACATTTTTTAAACTGTGGCACACCTTCATGGGTCACAAAATTGTGCTGCACACCTAAAATGTCCCTACTAATTTATTTACTGGTAATGACTTCCAACACCGCAGCACACCATTTCAAAACCACTGATCTAAAGATCTTACTGTTATATTGTGTCACACCCTGATCTGTTTAACCTGTCTTTGTGCTTGTCTCCACCCCCTCCAGGTGTCGCCCATCTTCCCCATTATGCCTTGTGCATTTATACCTGTGTTCTCTGTTTGTCTGTTGCCAGTTTGTCTTGTCTCGTCAATACTACCACTGTGTTTTTTCTACTCCTGTTTTCTTGAGCCGCTGTTTTCTAGATATCCTGGTTTTTGATAATTATGTCTGCCCTGACCCTGAGCCTGCCTGCCATTCTGTACCTCACGGACTCTGCACTGGACTACCGACCTCTGCCTGCCCTTGACCTGTCATTTAACCTGTTGGGGATAGGGGGCAGTATTTTCACGGCCGGATAAAAAACGTACCCGATTTAATCTGGTTACTACTCCTGCCCAGTAACTAGAATATGCATATAATTATTGGCTTTGGATAGAAAACACCCTCAAGTTCCTAAAACTGTTTGAATGGTGTCTGTGAGTATAACAGAACTCATATGGCAGGCAAAAACCTGAGAAGATTCTGACCAGGAAGTGGCCTGTCTGACAAGTTGTTGTTCATCTTGGCTCTTTTTATTGAAGACTGAGGATCTTTGCTGTAACGTGACACTTCCTACGGCTCCCATAGGCTCTCAGAACCCGGGAAAAAGCTGAATGACGTAATAGCATGCTTTTACTTTCTCTCTCGTTGAATGTAAACAGAATTTGCCGGTCGGAATATTATCGCTTTTTTACGAGAAAAGTGGCATAAAAATTGATTTTAAACAGCGGTTGACATGCTTCGAAGTACGGTAATGGAATATTTAGAATTTTTTTGTCACGAAATGCGCCATGCTCGTAACCCTTATTTACCCTTCGGATAGTGTCTTGAACGCACGAACAAAACGCCGCTGTTTGAACATAACTATGGATTATTTGGGACCAAACCAACATTTGTTATTGAAGTAGAAATCCTGGGAGTGCATTCTGACGAAGACAGCAAAGGTAATAACATTTTTCTTATAGTAAATCTGACTTTGGTGAATGCTAAACTTGCTGGGTGTCTAAATAGCTAGCCTTTGATGCCGGGCTATCTACTTAGAATATTGCAAAATGTGCTTTCACCGAAAAGCTATTTTAAAATCGGACATATTGAGTGCATAGAGGAGTTCTGTATCTATAATTCTTATAATAATTGTTATGTTTTTTGTGAACGTTTATCGTGAGTAATTTAGTAAATTCACCGGAAGTGTTCGGTGGGAATGCTAGTCACATGCTAGTCACCTGCTAATGTCCCTGCAAGCGTCCCACCTAGCCCAGAGAGGTTAACTGCCCCCTGTTTTATAATAAATGTCTGTTATTCGAACTGTCTGCATCTGGGTCTTATCCTGAGTTGTGATATATTGTTAGTATTTATATACTGTAAGTATTTAGAAAAATGACTTGTTTAACTTCTTGGGGCTATGTGGGACGTTAGCGTGCCACCGGTGGCGCACCCTATCAACAGCAGGTGCATTTCAAGAGCGGCAAATTTGAAACCAAATATATGTCAAAATTCAAATTTCTCAAACATACAACTAACTTACAGCCTTTGAAAGATTAACATCTCCTTAATCTAACCACGTTTTCCGATTTCAAAAAGGTTTTACGGGGAAAGCATAAAGTTAGGTTGTTAGGAGAGTACATTGACAATAGCTGTGTGTAGTGTATTGTCGATTCAAAGACAGGCGTCACCAAAACCATAAAATCAGCTAAAATTATGCACTAACCTTTTACAATCTCCATCAGATGACACTCCTAGGACATTATGTTAGACAATGCATGCATTTTTAGTTCTATCAAGTTCATATTTATATCTAAAAACAGCGTTTTACTATGGCGTTGATGTTCAGGAAATTGTTTCCCTCCAATACCGGCAGTCAAGTCATGACAACAAAATAATTAATTAATATTAGAAAACAGTGGTAAAATATTATATTGTCATTCAAAGAATTATAGATTTACATCTCTTGAACGCAATGGACTTGCCAGATTTAAAATTAACCTTACTGGGAAATCACACTTTGCAATAATCTGAGCACTGCGCCAGAAAAATACGCATTGCGATACAGACTAACCGCCATGTTGGAGAGATCTAAAATCGAAAATACTATGTAAATAATCCATTACCTTTGATTCTCTTCATCAGATGTCACTTCCAAAGAATCCCAGGTCCATAACGAATGTAGTTTTGTTCAAAAAAGCTCATCATTTATGTCCAAAAACCTCCGTGTTGTAGCACATGATCTAAGCCAGCCGGACTTCACTTCACATCACGAACGGAAAAAATATATTTACGTTCGTTCAAACATGTCAAACGTTGTATCGCATAAATCATTAGGGCCTTTTTTAACCAGAACATGAATTAAATTCAAGGCGGACCATTGGGTTCTCTTTTAAAACGTTTCGGAATGAGAGTACCCACCATCAACTCGCGCGCAAGGTGTCTAATGGGCCATCGCCGTTCCAAAGCTCTTCTTCAGTCAGATCTCACTGTAGAAGACTCAAAACACTTTGTAAAGGCTGGGGACATCTTGTGGAAGCAATAGGAAGTGCCAAAACATTCCTCACCCCCTTTGTTTTTCAATGGTATTGGCTTAAAGTCAATTCAACACATCAGGTATCCACTTCCTGTCAGAATCTGTCTCAGGGTTTTGCCTGCCAAATGAGTTCTGTTATACTCACAGACACCATTCAAACAGTTTTTTAAACTTTAGGGTGTTTTCTATCCATATATAATAAGTATATGCATATTGTAGTTACTGGGTAGGATTAGTAACCAGATTAAATCGGGTACATTTTTTTATCCAGCCGTGAAAATACTGCCCCCTATACCCTAACAGGTTAATGCACAAAGTAGATGTCCTAACCGACTTGCCAAAACTATATTTTGTTAACAAGAAATTTGTGGAGTGGTTGAAAAACTAGTTTTAATGACTCCAACCTAAGTGTATGTAAGCTTCCGTCTTCAACTGTATATATATATATATATATACATACCCACACACACACACACACACACACACTACTCGTCAAAAGTTTTAGAAAACCTACTCATTCAAGGGTTTTTATAAATTTTTTCTATTTTCTACATTCTAGAATAATAGTGAAGATATCAAAACTATGAAATAACACATGGAATCATGTACTAACCAAAAAAGTGTTAAACAAATCAAAGTATATTTTATAATTGAATCCTACAGACGAAGAACCATATATGAGACAATTTTTCCATTTTAAGATAATCAGTACAAATACATTACAGTACAAATATATCAGTTGCTCCATAACCTCGTAATGTTAAGTACCTAGCAGCATAATTGAGCTACAAAAGACACATTAGGCCATATTGGAGCCTATTTATTTGCAATAATTAATACATTACAGTACATCCCAATGCACATTTACCACCTGTAAGCAGTGTGATTAAATTTAAGCACTGCAGTGCACAGGGTACCAAGAACACTGGCTAAGCTTCACCAGATGCCTACATTGTTAGACTGAATGAGCTACATCAGAGGAATAAACTGACATGAGGCTAAAAGCTACCCAACATTGAAAACCGACAAGTTAAATACACAAAGATAAACAAAAAAAGTCATTACACTAGCCCACTGCAGACCGAAGGAGAAGACAAGTAGTCACATCCATGTGTAGCGTAGTTTGTGCTTAAATATCAAATTAATTGGTTCACATTTACAATGACCTTCTGGCAAAGTGGCCTTGTCAGCTAGTTTCAGGCTGGGGGCCCGTCCCTTGGGCCTTGCATGTAGGAAGTATGGAGGAACAAGGCATCCTGTCCAGCCCACTCACCACAACATCTTAACCTTTTCCACCGATGAACAGTCTGCTGCTGAATGCACAAAAGTGAGTTGACATTAAGGAAAGCAGAAACTGCTGGCAAAAGATGCAGGCTTCATTCAGGCGGTGCAGAAACCTTTAACCAAAATGTGCGTCAGCAGAAGACCTAAGAGTACACTTAGTAGAAGTACTGATAAAGCAACTTATTCACCGAGCAATATTGTTGCACTACCAGAAACCTGTATCAAGCTACCTGTATGGTTTTATCTATTATAGAGTGTGGTACTATATTTAGGCTGTATTTGCCATCTTGCTTACACAAGCATGTAAATAAATATAAACTCAGCAAAAAGAGAATCGTTCTCTCACTGTCAACTGCGTTAATTTTCAGCAAACTTAACGTGTAAGTATTTGTATGAACATACCAAGATTCAACAACTGAGACATAAACTGAACAAGACATGTCTAACATAAATGCAATAATGTGTCCCTGAACAAAGGGGGGGGTCAAAATCAAAAGTAACAGTCAGTATCTGGTGTGGCCACCAGCTGCAGTACTGCAGTGCATCTCCTTCTCATGGACTGCATCAGATTTGCCAGTTCTTGCTGTGAGATGTTACCCCACTCTTCCACCAAGGCACCTGCAAGTTCCCAGACATTTCTGTGGGGAATGGCCCTAGCCCTCACCCTCCGATCCAACAGGTCCCAGACGTGCTGAATGGGAGTGAGATCCGGGCTCTTCGCTGGCCATGGCAGAACACTGACATTCCTGTCTTGTAGGAAATTACATACAGTTACGAGCAGTATGGCTGGTGGCATTGTCATGCTGGAGGGTCATGTCAGGATGAGCCTGCAGGAAGGGTACCACATGAGGGAGGAGGATGTCTTCCCTGTAATGCACAGCATTGAGATTGCCTGCAATGACAACAAGCTCAGTCCGATGATGTTGTGACACACCGCCCCAGACCATGACGGACCCTCCACCTCCAAATCAATTGCTGCTCCAGAGTACAGGCCTCGGTGTAATGCTCATTGCTTCAACGATAAACGCAAATCCGACCATCACCCCTGGTGAGACAAAACCGCGACTCGTCAGTGAAGAGCACTTTTTGACAGTCCTGTCTGGTCCAGCGACGGCTGGTTTGTGCCCATAGGCGACGTTGTTTCCGGTGATGTCTTGTGAGGACCTGCCTTACAACAGGCCTACAAGCCCTCAGTCCAGCCTCTCTCAGCCTATTGCGGACAGTCTGAGCACTGATGAAGGGATTATGCGTTCCTGGTGTAACTCGGGCAGTTGTTGTTGCCATCCTGTACCTGTCCAGCAGGTGTGATTTTCGGATGTACTGATCCTGTGCAGGTGTTGTTACACGTGGTCTGCCACTGTGAGGATGATCAGCTGTCCGTCCTGTCTCCCTGTAGCACTGTCTTTGGTGTCTCACAGTACGGACATTGCAATTTATTGCCCTGGCCACATCTGCAGTCCTCATGCCTCCTTGCAGCATGCCTAAGGCACATTCACGCAGATGAGCAGGGACCCTGGGCATCTTTCTTTTGGTGCTTTTCAGAGTCAGTAGAAAGGCCTCTTTAGTGTCCTAAGTTTTCATAACTGTGACCTTAATTGCCTACCATCTGTAAACTGTTAGTGTCTTAATGACCGTTTTACAGGTGCATGTTTATTAATTGATTATGGTTCATTGAACAAGCATGGGAAACAGTGTTTAAACCCTTTACAATGAAGATCTGTGAAGTTTTGGGGATTTTTACGAATTATCTTTGAAAGACAGGGTCCTGAAAAAGGGACGTTTCTTTTTTTGCTGAGTTTAGTATCTAGATAGGTAATTGTCAGCTCTTTCCCTATCGCTCTTTCTGTCTCTTTCTCTGGCATATGCATATTCCAAACACACTTAAACACACACACTCCTCATACGCACACACAGCAGTGTGTGTGTATGTTTGTGTATTGGCCCACTTTGATGCACACTAGCATCATTAGAACTAGGTTGCCAGACGCTATGGGAAAGGGCTACCACACACAGCTCAGTCAGCTTAAAAAAGTCTCCAGCCAATCCTCCAGAGATTCATTACAGAGACAAGCAGCTCCTGCAGCCAGGAACACAGTGAACCCGGTGAGAGTTATCACAGGTATGATACAACTGTCGGTATCTTTCACTCAAAAGGGATTTCTGTTTGCTTGGAGCTCCTTAGTCTCACTTTATTTTCGCATTGACAGGGGAGATTTTCAAGGAAGTTTAGCGGCCTCTTGTTTGAGGGGAGGAAAGTTTCAGTTGAGGGATGGAGATGAGAAGGCCTGTACTTTCTTAAACTGATACTGGACATAGACAAACAGCAGGCAAACACACCGACAGATAGACTGAAAAACAGACGTGCACACACCCACAGGCAGGGAGACAGAAACACACCTAGGAAGACAGCAGCCACACACACGCACACACACACTCCTTGTTTCAGTTTCTGTTCTTTGTGCCCTCTTCTATTCCTGCTGACTGCAGGCTTTAACACACAGGTAAAATTACAAGGGAATATCATTATACCAAGACCTTGACAGAATATCATAATATGCCATACTCCTCTTCTCTTATCCTCAGAGTGGAAAACCAAAAGAATAAAGAACCATCACACATCCTAATCCATGCTGATGTCAGCATTTTTTTCAAGATGAAACAAAAAAAAGTTTCCTGAAACATTATTCCCTTTCCTTTTTTCCCGCTCTCCCCCTCTCACTCCCCTTCTCTCATCTCAAAATGGTGTCACTTGTGGTGCTTTTGCTGAAAAGGGTGCTGTCAGCAATGTCTCAAAGAGTGCTGAACAGTTCACAAAGTCTCTGAAAGTAACCCTAGCCTTGTCTAATCATATGGTTACATATATAGAATATATTTTTTATTGGGTCATGTGGCATTAAAATCCAATATTCACCTGTATCGTCAGCATCAGCATAATCCACTTTACGGTCTGTTACAAAGCATTTACGAACAGTAGTTACCATGCAATTGCTCAACTGGGCTGCCCAAGGTTTCTGTGAGCAACGATCACTCACCATTCCATTTGCATGTGAACAGTCCATGTGAAAAATGTCTCTGTCTTTGTAGCTTGGAAGGGATCCAGTGAGCACTAGCAACTGTCACACCCTAAAGAGTGAGGAATGGCTGAATGAAGCTTTCCTTTATACAACTTTTGCCTCTTTGGCTGCATTCAGGGTTAATAAAGCAACAACAAAAAAAACATGACTGAAATTTAATTCAATGTCAGATTGATTGTCGGTGGCCAAGTTAACCTCCCCATTCAAATATGAAAGTCATGACCATCATGCTTTTAGGGAAAGGGGATAATTTTGTACATGTACTAAACTGCAAGTTTGACAAATTCCAGTACCCTTAATTTTTATGTAGAAGTAAGGAGAAGCTCAGTTCTGTTGACTTTTTAATTAAATGGACATTCCACTCCAAAATGAATAAAAAATAAATGATGCTGACACCGTCTAAAATATAACTTCCACCTCCAGAAATGAGCGCAATAACATATTGGTGAAAATTATTTTATTATTTTAAAGTAACTGCACAGTGAAAATCTCTTTGTTGAATCATCCTTTTCGCATATGTATCCAAAGCATAAATTGGAGAAAAACACTAAATCTACCTTACAGTGTGTTATAAAGAATTTACGAACAGTAGTTACCATGCAATCGCTCAACTGGGCTGCCCCAGTCATCTGTGAGCAACGATCACTCACCATGCCATTTGCATGTGAACAGTCCATGTGAAAAAACTTCTCTGTCTTTCTAGCTTGCAACTGTCACACCCTAATGAGTGAGGAATGGCTGACTGAAGCTTTCCTTTATAAATCTGTTGCCTCTTTGTCTGAATTCAGGGTTTAAATAAAGGGTACACTAAGAGCATAACATTTCTGCGCCGTAATTTTCTAATTCTAGTCTAATCAATACCCAAATGGTGATAAAATGAAAAGAAAAATCCAATTGATTTATCAAGACCAGTTCCCATGCTTGTCTCAGAGCAGCATGAAACAGTACTCAAATAGTTTTAGGCTTCTGCTTCAAATGCTATTGCTTTTAACTTCAATATCCTCTTTAAATAAATCAGACCTACACCACCTTTAACAGCACATTACTCAACACTACTGAGAATCATGTCGGCTACGGTGCTACCTGCATCTGTAGCAATGCATTTTGCACTGCGGGAGCACCCATACATTCCAGAGCCCGCATCCGCAAAGTTTCAAAATACAGAGAGTCGTTGGTAAAGGTATATTGTCCTGCTAATAGCCCATAATGGGCTATTATAATACTGTACATGGTGTCCAGGTCAGGATAACTAAAACATTTCTTAATTAAAGACTATCAGAAATAATGTTGGTACTTATTTATTTTGATCCAAAGCCTTGAATGAGTGAGTCACTCAGCTTTCTGTACAGTGGCTTGCAAAGGTATTCATCCCCCTTGGCTTTTGTCCTATTTTGTAGCATTACAACCTGTAATTTAAATGGATTTGTATTTCATGTAATGGACATACACAAAATAGTCCAAAGACGTGAAGTGAAATAAACAAAACAATTATAAAAAAAACGGAAAAGGGCTGCGTGCATTTGTATTCACCCCTTTGCTATGAAGCCCCTAAATAAGATCTGATGTAACCAATTACCTTCAGATGTCACATAATTAGTTAAATAAAGTCCACCTGTGTGCAATCTAAGTGTCGCATGATCTGTCACATGATCTCAGTATAGAAACACCTGTTCTGAAAGGCCCCAGAGTCTGCAACACCACTAAGTAAGGGAAAACCCCCCTAATTTGGACAAAATAACATGGGAACATATTGGCATAGCACGAAACATACACACGATTGTAAATACCACCGAAAGTGGTCCATCTCCGTGCCAATCATATGGCACTTTTTCGATGGCAATTGCCAATTGTAACACCCCAAATTTCCTTTAGATGGCGAGCGCGCTCCACCGTGGATTTTCATACAGCAAATGATACCCAAGTCTACACCCAAGGGTCAGATTTTGATAAAATGATTTTTTTTTTAAAAACTTATCACCTCTTAAAAAACTGGTTTCTGGACCGTTTTTCAATTTTTTTCGATTGTTATGTCAATTACACATGTATAAGAGCTGTATGAACATGCTTATGATGTTTTTTATTGACGTCGTTTTTTGGGTTGCTTTTGCTTGTGCACAAGGCATATGTTTTGTGCATTTTGAATATGATTTCATAGGAAAAAAGTGACTTTTTTTTTTCTTTTTTTTGCAAAATGACATGTCCAATGCTTTTTTTTGTCAATTATGAAAGTATTGCATGTGCCAAATCACAGCAAATATCAAATAGATGGCTAGAGCTCTCCGCAGTGAATTTTCATATTGCAAATGTAACACAATTCAAGACTCAAGAGTCAAATTTTGAAAAAATGACATTTTTTGAAAACTTTTCAATCCCTTAAAAAGTGGTTTCTGGACCGTTTTTTGAATTTTTTTTTATTGTTATGTCAATTACACATGTATAAGAGCTGTATGGACATACTATTGACATATTTTATTGACATAGTTTTTGGGGTTGTTTTTGCTTGTGCATAAGGCATATGATTTCATAGGAAGTTAAAAGTGACATAGTTGCTTGTGCATAAGGCATATGTTTTGTGCATTTGGAATATGATTTCATAGGAAGTCAAAAGTGACATATTTGCTTGTGCATAAGGCATATGATTTGTGCATTTGGAATATGATTTCATAGGAAGTCAAAAGTGACATATTTTTTTATTTTTTTGCCAAATGCCATTAGAAATGTGCAAATGAAATGTCCAATTCTTTTTTTGTCAATTATACATGTATGGAAGTATTGAATGTGCCAAATCAGGATGTTTGTCCGTTTGCCATGTACGATCATAGGAAGTCGGTTTCCAAACCCAAAAGTCAGTGAACCATGGTCCAAATGGCATTTATAATGCCCAAATGATATATAGCCCTAGGTTAAGCCATTAATCAACGCAGATGGTCTACTTGTCATGTATGATGAGGGAGAAGTGGGACTCTGTTGCTTTAAACATTTAACGAATTTGACATGCTCAGAATGCATAATTGACTGGCCCGATGATCTCGAGATGGCTGTGCAGTGACTGTGGTTCCTCTCCATCGCTCGATGTGTTGATTTCATCATGTCAACTTTGGTGATATTTTTTGCTGTTGAATCATATTGCAAATGTGCGTTACGTTTGCAATATTGCACGTTATGTTTGCAATATGATTCAATGGGCATTTAGCATCACGAATTTAGGCATGCTCAAAAATACTGCAGAAATGCATAATTGACTGTCCCGATGAACTGGGGATGGCCGTGCAGTGACTGTGGTTCCTCTCCATCGCTCGTTGTGTTGATTTCATCATGTCAACTTTGGTGATATTTTTTGCTGTTGAATCATATTGCAAATGCGCGTTACGTTTGCAATATTGCGCGTTACATTTGCAATATGATTCAATGGGCATTTAGCATCACGAATTTAGGCATGCTCAAAAATACTGCAGAAATGCATAATTGACAGTCCCGATGAACTGGGGATGGCCATGCAGTGACTGTGGTTCCTCTCCATCGCTCATTGTGTTGATTTCATCATGTTAACTTTGGTGATATTTTTTGCTGTTGAATCATATTGCAAATGCGCGTTACGTTTGCAATATGATTCAATGGGCATTTAGCATCACGAATTTAGGCATGCTCAAAAATACTGCAGAAATGCATAATTGACTGGCCCGATGAACTCGGGATGGCCGGGCAGTGACTGTGGTTCCTCTCCATTGCTCGTCACCCAGCAGTCAGCGTCCATCAGTCAATTAGATGTCATTCTGACACCAAACTGATACCATCTGACACCAAATCCACTTTTTACAACACTTTTTACAACTCATTTCTACATGTCGCCATGTCCGTGATATTCAAAATGAATTGAACATATTGCAAATGCACGAGGCGGTTTCTCGGTCTGAGATTCTTCTAGAGCCCCATAAATCACCGTGCACTATCGACTTGAGCTCTAGAACAGGTTTCTAAAATTTCGGAGCTCTAGGTCTGACGGTTCTTGAATCGTTTGAACGAAAGTAACTATTGAAGGCGGTATAAGCCTCTAAGCCCCACACTATGTCCCTATGGCCAAATTGTGTGTGTGTGTTTTAGATTTTTTTGCAAAAAGAATAGACACACGTTGTCTTTGGGGTAGGCATATACAGAATCCTGAATATGAAGTCTCTACCTTAAGAATTGACTGAATGACAGATGGTTGAGTTACGTGATTGTCACTATGTGCAGGTTGGCCATATGAAAATAGCTCTAGGCTGTTTTTAACCACTTCCGGTTGTCACAGGAAGTTCATACTGAACACACGTTGTCTTTGGGGTAGACATAAACAGAATCCTGAATATGAAGTCTCTACCTTAAGAATTGACTGAATGACATAGGGTTGAGTTGCGTGATTTTCACTAAGTGCAGGTTATATGACAATAGCTCTAGGCTGTTTTTAACCACTTCCGGTTGTCACAGGAAGCTCTTGCTCCACACACGTTGTCTTTCGGGTAGACATAAACAGAATCCTGAATATGAAGTCTCTACCTTAAGAATTGACTGAATGACACATGGTTGAGTTGCGTGATTTTCACTATGTGCAGGTCATATGACAATAGCTCTAGGGTGATTTTAACAACTTCCGGTTGCTCCAGGAACCTTAGAATCGACACAGGTAGACCTCACAGTAGCCCGATGGATTTTTATAGAAGACAGGTTCATAAGGCATTCATAACCCACATAGACTTCAGGTTGAATTTAGCAGAATAGTCAATGTATTCCTATGGGGAGAGAAGTCATTGCACACTTTTTGATCTAAACACCTTCTTTTCTCTGTGAAGGGTTAACCTCTTATGGCTAGGGGGCAGTATTTTCACGGCTGGATAAAAAACGTACCCGATTTAATCTGATTATTAGTCCTGCCCAGAAACTGGAATATGCATATAATTATTAGCTTTGGAGAGAAAACACTCCAAAGTTTCTGAAACTGTTTTAATGGTGTCTGTGAGTATAACAGAACTCCTATGGCAGGCAAAAACCTGAGATGCTTCTGTTCAGGAAGTACCCTGTCTGAACATTTCTTGCCCTTCTTTATTATCTCTATCGTTTACAAAGGATCTCTGCTCTTACGTGACACTTCGCACGTCAACAATGGAGTCTCAGAGCCCGGGAAAAACAGGAATGACGTAATTCAAAGCCCTGGCTGAAGCACATGAGAGCAAAAGCTGAGTGGTCACTCAATGGACTAAGCCTTAGGCGCGTGACCCGCCCCGCCCCCGGCTTTCGGTTTTTTCCTCAGTTTACAGACAGGCAGATTCCCGGTCGGAATATTATCGCTTCTCTACGAGATAAATTGCATAAAAATTGGTTTTAAACAGCGGTTGACATGCTTTGAAGTACGGTAATGGAATATTTAGAATTTTTTTGTCATATTTTGCGTCATGCTCGTGGCCGAGATTTAGCGTTGGGATAGTGTCTAGAACGCACGAACAAAACGTCTTGATGGAACATAACGATGGATTATTTGGGACCAAACCTACATTTGTTATTGAAGTAGAAGTCCTGGCAGTGTATTCTGACGAAGAACAAGCAAGGTAAGAACATTTTTCTTATAGGAAATGTGATTTTGGTGAAGGCTAAACTTGCAGGGTGTCTAAATAGCTAGCCCTGTAATGCCGGGCTATGTACTTAGATTATTGCAAAATGTGCTTCATCCGAAAAGCTATTTTAAAATCGGACATATCGAGTGCATAGAGGAGTTCTGTATCTATAATTCTTAAAATAATTGTTATGCTTTTTGTGAACGTTTATCGTGAGTAATTTAGTAAAATCACCGGAAGTGTTCGGTGGGAATGCTAGTTCTGAACGTCACATGCTAATGTAAAAAGCTGGTTTTTGATATAAATATGAACTTGATTGAACAGACATGCATGTATTGTATAACATAATGTCCTAGGTGTGTCATCTGATGAAGATCATCAAAGGTTAGTGCTGCATTTAGCTATGGTTTGGGTTTATGTGACATGATATGCTAGCTTGAAAAATGGGTGTCTGAATATTTCTGGCTGGGTACTCTGCTGACATATTCTAATGTTTTGCTTTCGCTGTAAAGCCTTTTTGAAATCGGACAGTTTGGTTAGATAAAGGAGAGTCTTGTCTTTAAATAGCTGTAAAATAGTCATATGTTTGAAAAATGGAAGTTTTCGATTTTAGAGGAGTTTGAATTTCGCGCCCCGCCCATCATTGGATATTGGAGCTTTTCTTTGACATCTGATAGGATAAATTACTGATTTACAGTTCATGAGGGTTGCCTAGTCACACATATGAAGTTGTGAAAAGATCTGACCTTTTTAACCCTTCAAAACAGCCCCTATGACACCATTTTAAGGCACTTCTGGTTGACACAGGAAGCTGAACGTTAGGCTCTTATAGAATATTGAGTTTTAAGTGTTTCTGTTAAGAACTGACTTATTTACAGAGGGTTGAACAAGTGTGTGTTGTTTCAGAAAATCACAGAAAATCACAAATCTTGCAGAGCTCCGAAACCCGCCTTAACGGACTCATCTGAACACGCTGCAACTGGATATGCAACTTTAAAAAAAAAAAAAACTCCTATTGTTGAATATCACCAATGTGTCATTGTACAATTTCTCTGAAATGAACATTGGTAAATGCATGGTTCCTTTTCTCCTGACACCGTAGGATCATGTAGTTTGATGTGAAGCGGTCAAATCAGCACTCTATTTTCCTGTTTGACTTTCAATCCCAGAAAAATAGCCTTAACTCGAAAAGCGTCGAGGCCTCGACTCCATCCTGTTCGGGGCCAACTGCCCATAATGCCAAACCCACGCAGACCGAGTTTCGTCTTCGAATTCTTTTCCGTTTAGGAGAAAAATCCGTGTCGTGATTGGTGATATACGTTACGTTTGCAATATGATTCCGTTCGCCCTTCCGTGGAATAATCAGGGACTGCAAAGAAATGCCAAAATTTTTGAAAATGTTATTAAACGGAAACGGAAGGTCCGAGAGACTCCGTTCGATGACTTCCTGGAAGATCCGGCCCCTGTGAGCGGCCCGACGCCGTCCGCAGATTTATCGGACGTAGTCGGACGTCTAGTAAGGGAGCGTACATTTGCAATATGCACTTTCTCACTAACCACACAGCTGGCGCACGAGAGTTCCCTTCATCTATGCAAGCGGCACCACCAAGCAAGCGGCACCATGAAGACCAAGTAGCTCTCCAAACAGGTCAGGGACAAGTTGTGGAGAACTACAGATCAGGGTTGGGTGATTAAAAAATATACAAAACTTTTAACATCCCACAGAGCACCATTAAATCCATAATTAAAAAATTGAAAGAATATAGCACAACAACAAACCTGCCAAGAGAGGGCCACCCACCAAAACTCACGGACCAGGCAAGGAGGGCATTAATCAGAGGCAACAAAGAGACCAAAGATAACCCTGAATGAGCTGCAAAGCACCGCAGCAGAGATTGGCGTATCTATCCACAGGACCACTATGACAAAAATAAGCAAACATGTTTGGTGTTCGCCAAAAGGCATGTGGGAGACTCCGCAAATATGTGGAAGAAGGTACTCTGGTCAGGTGAGACTAAAATGTAGCTTTTTGGCCATGAAGGAAAACGCTATGTCTGGCGCAAACCCAACACCTGTCATCACCCCGAGAACACCATCCCCACAGTGAAGCATGGTGGTGGCAGCATCATGCTGTGGGGATGTTTTTCATTGGCAGGGACTGGGGACTTGGTCAGAATTGAAGGAATGATGGATGACGCTAAATACAGGAAAAATATTTAGGGAAACCTGTTTCAGTCTTCCAGAGATTTGAGACTGGGACGGAGGTTCACTTTTCAGCAGGACAATGGCCCAAAGCATACGACTAAAGCAACACTTGAGTGGTTTAAGGGGAGACATTTAAATGTTTTGGAATGGCCTAGTCACCTCAATCCAATTGAGGATGTGTGGTATGACTTAAAATTGCTATACATCAGCAGAGCCCATCCAACTTGAAGGAGCCGGAGCAGTTTTGCCTTGACGAATGGGCAAAAATCCCAGTGGATAGATGTTACAAGCTGACAGAGACATACCTCAAGAGACTTGCAGCTGTAATTGTTGCAAAAGTTAGCTCTACAAAGTGTTGACTTTGGGGGGGTGAATAGTTATTTACGTTCAAGTTTTCCATTAATTTGTCTTATTTCTTGTTTGTTTCACAATAAAAAATATTTAGCATCTTCAAAGTGGTAGGCATGTTGTGTAAATCAAATGATACAACCCCCCCAAAAATATATTTTAATTCCAGGTTGTAAGGCAATAAAATAGGAAAAATGCCAAGGGGGTGAATACTTTCGCAAGCCACTGTAGAGTGGCTCCTCCTTTAAAATTTGTGAGCTTACACCGTGGGACTTAGAGGTACCCAGCGTCACGCCTCCATTGCTCCAGACCACCACAACGGGATTAGAGTACTCATTATGTATTTGGGTACCATGGTTTTTATATGACCAATCATATCGAGTGGTTCCCACGACGAATTTGACCCTAGCCACCCATCCCTGGTGACTTTCTTCAGCACAGATGGCTGACAAAACATTACAGGGGAGCAAATATAAGTAGTTATAAGGCCATAACGAGTCAAGCAAAACATGTACAATTTTAAGAAGAATGTGTTCGTTAATGTAGAGACAAACAATTGTGTATATTTATTTGTCATAAAGCTAATTTACGAAAATCGCTATTTAGCAAGTTTTTTTCTGTCATATCCAATACCAGGTGTATCAAACTCCATTATGTGAATGATGCTGGGTCTGCACGTATGTATTACAATTATGCACTTCAACAGTGTTTACCACTCCTGCTCCTGGGACATCAATGATTACACATTGTAACTACGCAATAGACTAGAAACATGATTTATTAAGTAAAGGCTGATTTGTAATTCATATATACAGAATAAAAACAATACATCCTGCCAGCACGCCCAAAAGTGTGCTGAATGATGCTTGGAAGAGAGTGAGGAACGAGATGGGAGTAACAGTCCAGGCTATTTGCTCTGAGACCTGCATAATAATGTAATGAAACAAGCAGGGAGCAGGTTCATAACCCTCAACATTCTAGCCCGAAGTCCAGCACGCTATTGACTGTGCCCAAATGTATTAATTGGGGTTGGGGCCGATTGTGGCTAAAAACACTTTATCAATTAGCATGTACAATTATAGCATGTGGAAAGGGGAAAAGTATTATTATTAGTTTTTCACAAGCGCAGCAGGATGGGCTATTAGCTGAACAATAGACTATTTAACCTTTACTAAAGAGTTGTCTTATAGCCGAGCTAGGTGTGAAACCCCCAACCTACAACAAATAATTTGTAACTATATTTCCACATCTACCTACATACGGTTAATGTTCTGAAAAATATTAAATATATATATATTGGTCATGGCTCCCAAGTGGCGCAGTGGTTTAAGGCACTGCATCTCGGTGCAAGAGGCTTTACTATAGTCCCTGGTTCTAAATCAGGCTGTATCACATCAGACTGTGATTGGGAGTGCCATAGGGCGGCGCACAATTGGCCCAGCATCATCCGATTTTGGCCGGGGTAGGCCTTCATTCTAAATAAGAATTTGTTCTTGCCTGACTTGACGAGTTAAATAAAGGTTACACTACGAGAATAACATTTCTACACCCTAAATTTCTCATTCTAGTCTAACCAATACCAAAACGGAGATTCAGTGAAAATAAAAGATCTCATTGATTTATCAAGACCAGTCCCCATGCTTGTCTCAGATCAGCACAAAACGCTGCTAAAATAGTTTTAGGCTATTGCTTCTAACTTGAATATGCTCTTTAACCCTTGTGTAGTCATAACATTATGTAGACTGCCCTTGTCCTAATGGTCAAAAATGAACCGCCTTCACTAAACCCCTAAAATAAAGCAGCTTAAATTAATTTTGAACCCCAAATCTAATTTCCATGAAGAAACAACCTGTCATTCATCACAAACTTTGTGAATATCTTGGTGTTCCTACTTCACAATGCAGAAAGACTGCATTTAATCAGTGGACATCACTCATTTTTATTACAACACACCTGTCGTAATTGTTTTCCTAACTAAAGTAGAGGTTTATTATTGTTATAGATAAAGGTACTGCATAGGTGTAAAAATATTTTGTTTTATTAAGAGATAGCACTTGTATAACATAAGAAAGTAGCAGAAATGTGCAGAAAGTAATTTTGAATGCATTTTATTGAAGGGAAACAATAACAGTCTGAACTTTTTTAACAACATAGTGATATATTTTATATACTGTACATTGACGAATTCAAATACAAAATACTAGTCTTCTCCCATTTTTTTAACCATTGCCCCCACCCACAAGGTGTATAAACAACAATAAACAAGAATAAATTAGATAGATACAAAAACAAAAACTTAAAGAACATAAATCATTCAACTCTAATTAGCACATGTAGGACAGTATGCAAGTGTGTGTGCATGGACTTTGCAGATTTATTTCTCACATGTGCAGCACATAGTATTTGTTTTACAGTCCTTCTTTGGGGGGCAGAATTGGCATCTCCTCCTCTTTCCTGCCCGAGCTGCAGCCTCAGGTGGATCAGGACAAGTTTCAGCCCCCTGAACAGCTTTCACAAGCACTGCACAGGCTTCTGTGTGGGGGAGGCGCTCCCTTCTTTGAATGTGTAGGGTTGCAAGTGCCTTTCCCAGCTGCTCCAGAAACACCCTCCTCTTGTTCCGCTTATCAGGCATCCAGGTAGGTTTGATCTTGTTCCATATCATGAAGGCATTGTATGACGACACAACAATGATGTTATGGAAGATGACCAGGGGCCAGCGGGCAGTCATCCTCCTGCAGCTGTAAGTACCAATCACCTTGTCCAGGTTGTCCATGCCTCCTTTGTTGTGGGTGTAGTCCAGGATGATGGCTGGCTTCCTGTCCTCATGATCATTGATCTCAGCCGTTTTGTGCAGTGTGCTCAGGAAGACCACATTCTTGTTCTTCTTTGGGAGGTAAAGAAATAGAGTGGTGATGGGGGTGAACGCAAACTTTGATGAGCACGCCTCTTTCCCCCTTGTTGTGAGGAGTGCAGGGGGGAGCTCAGGCTTGTTCTTTCTAAGTTTGCCAACCATGGTGATCTTCCTCTTCTTGAGCTGCTGGCTGAGTTCGTAAGAGGTGAAGTAATTGTCACACGAGACATTGTGCCCCCTCAGTCCATCTGTCACATCAAGCACAACCCGCATGCCCTAGTTCTTCTCTGGGCCTCCACTGGTCGGCTTCCCTGTGTAGACTTGCATCTTCCAAGCATAGCTGGATTGTGCGTCACAAGCCACCCATATCTGGATGCCATACTTTGCTGGTTTGCTGGGCTTATACTGCTAGAAAGGACAGCGAGCTTTAGACAAAAGAGATTACTATCAGTAATTATTATCAGTGTCACAGAAAACAATCACACAAATCAATGATATTACAGCAATACATAATACAATTAATAGTGAAAATCACTAACATTACAGATATGAAAATGTACCTCTGATTGGAACCAGTTGCTCATCCACTGTTACTTCAGTGCCAGGGTTGTAGAGGTATGGCAGCGCTCCACCCACTTCTCCCAGAGCTCTCTTATTGCCGCCAGTTTGTCTCTCTCACTTTTTGCAGGTCTTGACTCACGGTTATCAAATTGTAGTATTCTTCAGAATGTGTGAAAGACTTTCAGTGGCAGTCTGCATCCCATAGACTACATGTAGCCTCACCTCGGGACTTAAACTCACCCGCTAAGATTAGCAGCCCTATGTAGGCATGCAGGTTAATCTCATCCATCCTTTTCGAGTTGTCTCCATATTTCCGGAAACCCTCCAAATTTGTCATCTCCAGGATGATTTTTTTCTACCCTGGTGGTGTACAGCTTTCATGTAAATATGAACAAAAGCGATATTTCACTTTTTCTAATGTTGGGGTCACTCTAGGAAAATTAAACAAATTTCAAGTTGAAAAAATATCATTTAGGGGGTTTTCTCTGCTGTTAAACATAGTGGCGGGTCATTTTTGAACCGTAAGACAACACCATGGTTAAATAAATAAGACCTACACCACTTAACAGCATATTACTCAACACTAGTGAGACTCATGTTGCCTACGGTAGACCTACAGTATATCGAAAAATACATTGTTTTAGTTTGAACGTGCAGACTCGCACTAAGAACAGAACAGCGGGAACGTTTCCCTAGTCGGCGCCATTATTAGTGCAATGCCCCTTAAATATTTTGGAGATTATTTTGTTTTCAAATGATGTAAAATGAGCGAGAAAAAGGACATTCTTGTCACGTTCTGACCAGTAAAGGGGTTATTTGTTATTGTAGTTTGGTCAGGATGTGGCAGGGGGTGTTTGTTTTATGTGGTTCAGGGTTTGTTGGGATATGTGTTTATGTAGAGGGGTGTTTGTTTAGAGTGTTCCGGGGTTTTGGTTAACCTCTACGGGCCACGGGGGCAGTATTGAGAATTTTGAAAGAAATATGTGCCCATTTTTAACTGCCTCCTACACCAACTCAGAAGCTAGGATATGCATATTATTAACACATTCGGATAGAAAACACTCTGAATTTTCTAAAACAGTTTGAATGGTGTCTGTAAGTATAACAAAACTCATATTGCAGGCAAAAACCTGTGAAAAATAGATAAAAAAAAAAGAGAATTTTGTGACTGTACTATTTAGTGTCATTGTTTTAAAGATACCACAGTGAGAAAGGATTCAGTTCGCAACTCCTACTGCTTCCACTAGATGTCAACGATCTTTAGAAAGTTGTTTGAAGCATCTGTGATAAATACACACCGAATTAGAAAGCTTACAAGTTGACACGTCATCACTTCATTTTTTGCGCCTGCGCATGAATCTGAGAAGAGTGCCTTTGTCATTATCGTTTATTCTAGACACTTGATAGGTTGTGTGAAAATATTACTGATGTTTACTGATGTTTCACGTTAAAAATGGAACAAAAGATTAGTGCTAAACAACGTTTGACATGTTTAAACAAACGTAAATAGATTATTTACTAGGTTTTCTTTAGTTTTTCGACGTGACTTTACACTGCCCACCTCATTTTGTGGGAGCCTACTGAACGCTAACTATTTGGACATAAATTATGAACTTTGTCAAAAGAAACCACATTTGTTCTGGACCTGGGATCTCTGGCAGCGCCTTCTGATGGAGATAATCAAAGGTAAGGGGATATTTAGAATGTTATTATCGATATTAGATGATGCTAATGCTAACGGTATAGCTTAGCTTAGCTTAGCATATAGCTTATTGTTGTTAGCATAGTACCCAGTTTATACAAAATGTGATTTCCCAGTAAAGTTATTTTGAGATCTGGCCCTTCGGTAGCAATTACGAGATGATAATATATTATTCTTTGAATGACAATATTATAATTTACCAATGTTTTCGAATAGTAATTCCGTGATTTGTAATGCTGGATTCACTGGGTGCATTCGAGCCGAAAAAAATTCTGAATTTCACCGCGACTGTAAATGCTGTTTTTGGATATAAATATGAACTTGATGGAACTAAAAATGCATGTATTGTATAACATAATGTCCTATGAGTGTCATCTGATGCAGATTGTCAAAGGTAAGTGCATAATTCTAGCTAGTTTTCTGTCTGTTGATGCCCTTCTTTGAATTGGCTAAACATTACACGCAGCTATTGTCAATGTACTCTCCTCACATAACCTAACTTTATGCATTCTCCGTAATGCCTCTGAAAATCGGACAGCGTGGTTAGATTTAGGAGATATATCTTTCAAATGGAGGAAAATAGTTGATTATTTGATTTTTTGAAATGATTACTCTTGCAGTTTTGAATTCCCCGCCATGGTCACATGACAATGAATCCCAATACCGGGATAAGATCGGGATAAGATCCTCAACAGGTTAATGTTCTGTTAGTATATTTCTATGTTTAGTTGATGGGGTTGACCTTCATTTGGAAGCAGCTGCTCTTCATTGCTTCTAATTGAAGGTCTTTTTTAAGAGGGGTGTTTTTGTCATGGGATTAGTGGGAAGTTGTTTTTGCACTGCTGTGTGTAGCCTGCATCACTGTTCGTTCGTTCATTTTCTTGTTTATTTAGTGTTCAATAAAAGTTTAAAATGAGCACTCAACCCGCTGCGCCTTGGTCCACTTCATACGACGGCCGTAACAGAACTTCCCACCCCAAACGGACCAAGCAGCGGGATAAGGAGCAGCAGAGGAATTATATGGACTATGGGGAATCATGGACATGGGAGGAAATTCTGGACGGGGCTGGACCATGGCACCAGGCTGGTGAATACCGTCGCCCACCGGAGGAAATAGAGGCAGCCAAGGCGGAGCGACGACGTTATGAGGCATTATACGCGCCGAGGGGCAAGTACGAGAGGCACCCCCAATCATTTTTTGGGGGGGGGCACACGAGTAGTTTGGCTGGGCCAAGGATGAGCCCTAAGCCAACTCCCCGTGCTTATTATGGGGAGCGTATGGAGTGGAGAGCGCCGGAGTACGCGGAAGTGCGCACGATCTCGCCCATGCACACCCACAGTCCGGTGCGAGCGATCCCAGCCCCTCGCAAGTGTCGTGCTAGAGTGGGCATCCAGCCTGGAAGGAGGATGTCTGTGCAGCACATCTGGCCACCGGTGCACCTCCTAGGCCCAGGCTGCCCTACGCCTGCTCTACGCACGGCAACCATCAGGCCTCTGCACAGCCCAGTTCACCCTGTGCCAGCACTCCGCTCGTGCAGGGCTGCTATTACTATCCAGCCAGGACAGGTTGTACAGGAGGTGCGCTCCAGACCTCCAGTGCTTACCCATGGCCCGGTGTATCCAGTTCCTGCTCCTCGTACTAGCCCTGAGGTGCGTGTCTCTAGGCTGGCACCTCTAAAGCCAGCACCACGCACCAGGCCTCCAGTGCGTCAACCCAGTCTAGTACGTCCTGTTCCCGCTCCTCGCACTAGCCTTGGGGTGCGTGTCACCAGTCTGGTACCTCCACTACCAGCCCCACGCACCAGGCCTCCAGTGCGTCAGCCCAGTCCAGCTCATCCTGCTCCTGCTCCTCGCACTAGCCCTGGGGTGTGTGTCATTAGTCTGGCGCGTCCTAAGCCAGCCCCACGCATCAGGCCTTCAATGCGCAGTCCCCGTCCAGAGCTTCCGACGACAGTGCCTTGTCCAGAGCTTCCGGCAACAGTGCCCCGTCCAGAGCGTCCGGCGACAGTGCCCCGTCCAGAGCATCTGGCGACAGTGCCCCGTCCAGAGCGTCCGGCGACAGTGCCCGTAGAGAGACGGCCCACAGTCCGGAGCCAGCAGAGATGGCCCACAGTCCGGAGCCAGCAGAGATGGCCCACAGTCCGGAGCCGAGAGAGACGGCCCACAGTCCGGAGCCGAGAGAGACGGCCCACAGTCAGGAGCCGAGAGAGTCGCCCTACAGGCCGGAATCGGTGCAGCCAGAGTCGCCCTTTAGCCCGAGGTCTCCAGCGACGCGCATCAGCCTGAGGTCTCCAGCAACGCACATCAGCCCTCAGGTCTTCAGCGATGCGCCATAGCCCAGAGACTTTGGGAGGGGTAATATTTAATAATTATTTAGCGGGGTTGGACAGGTTAGGTGGGGGAGTAAGGCCGGAGCCTGAGCCACCTCCATAGTAGGTGGGTTGGGGAGGGGGGGGTGTAGCATAAGAGCCGTCGGTGACGGTGGCCATCCTCCCTTCCCGCCCTTTAGTTTGGGATTTTTTTTGGGGGGAGGGGGGTTATTTTTGTTTAGGTGCATCTGGGGTCTGCACCTTTGGGGGTGGGTACTGTCACGTTCTGACCAGTAAAGGGGTTATGTTATTGTAGTTTGGTCAGGACGTGGCAGGGGGTGTTTGTTTTATGTGGTTCGGGGTTTGTTGGGATATTTGTTTATGTAGAGGGGTGTTTGTTTAGAGTATTCCGGGTTAATGTTCTGTTAGTATATTTCTATGTTCTAGTCTAGTCTTTCTATGTTTAGTTGATGGGGTTGACCTTCAATTGGAAGAAGTTGCTCTTCATTGCTTCTAATTGAAGGTCTTTTTTAAGAGTGGTGTTTTTGTCACGGGATTGGTGGGAAGTTGTTTTTGCACTGCTGTGTGTAGCCTGCATTACTGTTAGTTTGTTCGTTTTCTTGTTTTGTTTATTTAGTGTTCAATAAAAGTTTAAAATGAGCACTCAACCCGCTGCGCCTTGGTCCACTTCATACGACGGCCGTTACAATTCTTGAACATGGGGTGAGACATTGTTTCTAATTTGTAAATAAAGCCAGTTGTTATTTAGAACTATTTATTTCTGTTTTTAGAGGGAGAAAAAAAAAACCTACAGTCATCTCATGGGTCTCCCAGTCGAGGCCGTCACAGGTATTGAACATGGCTTGCACTGCTATGCAGTGTCTTAGACTGTTGTGCCACTCAGGCACTGTACAATGTGACTGGTCGGGAGTGGCAAACAATACTACAGTAAGAGACAAATATTCCTTACATAATAAAATTATAAAACCTTAGTGTCACAACAGTTTTATTCCGTAATACTGAAGTCGTGCACAATTATCAGTTTCTCTTTAGGTTTATGTCACCCATTCATTGTCAGTTAGAGACACAGTAGGACCCAAAAGCATAATTGGTGCTCTAACTCCCCCTTGCCCTGATCTGGAGCAATGAATTGGTGACGCAGGGTACCGTACTGAGCCACAAATTACCTATAAATCCTGCGGCGTAAGCCCACAACTTTTAAAGGAGGAACCACGGTATGCTATTTCTTGAAATATGCAGACAGATGGATTAAAAGTATGTTTACATTGTAATACTTCTGACAGACAACTTTCTAGCTCCGCCCACAACTTCCAGACTTTATAGCATTCCCAGAAAGCATGGATTACTGAGTTATTATTAGATTTACACTTAAGACATGACTCTGCCGTTGTGCTGTACAATTTGTGAATTTTCTCTCTGCTTTTTAACATAATGTATGTACTTGATAAAAAAAACTATTTCACTCATGTTGTAAGTAATTATAGGTCATATTTCCTAGAAATCTGGAAACACTGGGCAGTTACTTTAACATATTGGACCACGCATACAGCCTATGCATGGTCTGTATTATCAGATTGTCATTATCAATAAACATTATCGCCTGTAGCCAAACTGATGCAGCATAGCGGCTATAAATACATAGGCTGATGCATGGGGTTTGTCCATCTGCATTCACCCCATTGGACACAATATCCTGATTGTTATTATTATTAATAATTATTATTTTATTAGAAATAGTTATCAATGATCATTCACTAGAAAAAGTAAATTTTTTGGGGTTCTTTTACAAAGTATGTCATTACCATTTTAAGACACCATTGCCCATTTAAGAGCTCTGTTGTGCAGCTGCACCTAAAGCATGCTTGAAACTCAAGTTGTAACTGCAATTGTATGAGTAGAGAAATAAGCGTGGTATCAATGGACAACTGGGATCCCCCTCCTTCTTAACAAAGGTCAAAACTGCTTTCAAAAGTGTTTTCCTGCGATTGCATTAAGAATACATGTTTCCCTCCCTACCCACTGCACACACACTGGTTGAATCAGCATTGTTTCAACGTAATGTCAATTAAATGACGTTGAACAAATGTGGAATAGACTTGAATTGACGTCTGTGCCCAGCGGGTATGGCTCTCGCAACTTGAATGTGCCTTCAGATGAATATTTCTCTTGCATATAAAACACAACAACAAGCCTTCTAGGTACAGTTGAAGTCGGAAGTTTACATACACCTTAGCCAACTACATTTAAACTCAGTTTTTCACAATTCCTGACATTTAATCCGAGTAAGGATTCCCTGTCTTAGGTCAGTTAGGATCACCACTTTATTTAAGAATGTGAAATGTCAGAATAATAGTAGAGAGAAGGATTCATTACAGCTTGTATTTCTTTCATCACATTCCCAGTGGGTCAGAAGTTTACGTACACACAATTAGCATTTGGTAGCATTGCCTTTAAATTGTTTAACTTGGGTCAAACGTTTCGGGTAGCCTTCCACAAGCTTCCTACGATAAGTTAGGTGAATTTTGGCCCATTTCTCCTGACAGAGCTGGTGTAACTGAGTCAGGTTTGTAGGCCTCCTTGCTCGCACACACTTTTCAGTTCTGCCCACAATTTTTCCTATGGGATTGTGATGGGCTTTGTGATGGCCACTCCAATACCTTGACTTTGTTGTCCTTAAACCTCTTACATCTACACGTTCCGCTAGCGGAACGTCTGCTCCAATATCCAATGATGGGCGGGGCGCGAAATTCAAACTCCTCTAAATCCGAAAACTTACACTTTTCAAACATATGACTATTTTACAGCTATTTAAAGACAAGACTCTCCTTTATCTAACCAAACTGTCCGATTTCAAAAAGGCTTTACAGCGAAAGCAAAACATTAGATTATGTCAGCAGAGTACCCAGCCAGAAATAATCACACAGCCATTTTTCAAGCTAGCATATCATGTCACATAAACCCAAACCATAGCTAAATGCAGCACTAACCTTTGATGATCTTCATCAGATGACACACCTAGGACATTGTGTTATACAATACATGCATGTCTGTTCAATCAAGTTCATATTTATATCAAAAACTAGCTTTTTACATTAGCATGTGACGTTCAGAACTAGCATTCCCACCGAACACTTCCGGTGATTTTACTAAATTACTCACGATAAACGTTCACAAAAAGCATAACAATTATTTTAAGAATTATAGATACAGAACTCCTCTATGCACTCGATATGTCCGATTTTAAAATAGCTTTTCGGATGAAGCACATTTTGCAATAATCTAAGTACATAGCCCGGCGTTACAGGGCTAGCTATTTAGACACCCTGCAAGTTTAGCCTTCACCAAAATCACATTTCCTATAAGAAAAATGTTCTTACCTTGCTTGTTCTTCATCAGAATACACTGCCAGGACTTCTACTTCAATAACAAATGTAGGTTTGGTCCCAAATAATCCATCGTTATATCCAAACAGCGACGTTTTGTTCGTGCGTTCTAGACACTATCCCAACGCTAAATCTCGGCCACGAGCATGACGCAAAATATGACAAAAAATTTCTAAATATTCCATTACCGTACTTCGAAGCATGTCAACCGCTGTTTAAAACCAATATTTATGCAATTTATCTCGTAGAGAAGCGATAATATTCCGACCGGGAATCTGCCTGTCTGTAAACTGAGGAAAAAACCGAAAGCCGGGGGCGGGGCGTGTCACGCGCCTAAGGCTTAGTCCATTGAGTGACCACTTAGCTTTTGCTCTCCTTTGTTTCAGCCAGGGCTTTGAATTACGTCATTCCTGTTTTTCCCGGGCTATGAGACCTCATTGGAGACGTGTGAAGTGTCACGTAAGAGCAGAGATCCTTTGTAAACGATAGAGATAATAAAGAAGGGCAAGAAATGTTCAGACAGGGTACTTCCTGAACAGAAGCATCTCAGGTTTTTGCCTGCCATAGGAGTTCTGTTATACTCACAGACACCATTCAAACAGTTTCAGAAACTTTGGAGTGTTTTCTCTCCAAAGCTAATAATTATATGCATATTCCAGTTTCTGGGCAGGACTAATAATCAGATTAAATCGGGTACGTTTTTTATCCAGCCGTGAAAATACTGCCCCCTAGCCATAACAGGTTAAGCCATTTTGCCACAACTTTGGAAGTATGCTTGGGGTCATTGTCCATTTGGAAGACCCCTTTGCGACCAAGCTTTAACTTCCTGACTGATGTCTTGAGATGTTGCTTCAATATATCCACATCATTTTCCTTCCTCATGTTGTCATCTATTTTGTAAAGTGCACCAGTCCCTCCTGCAGCAAAGCACCCCCACAACATGATGCTGCCACCCCCGTGCTTCACGGTTGGGATGGTGTTCTTCGGCTTGCAAGCCTCCCCCTTTTTCCTCCAAACATAACGATGGTCATTATGGCCAAACAGCTCTATTTTTGTTTCCTCAAACCAGAGGATATTTCTCCAAAACTACGATCTTTGTCCCAATGTGCAGTTGCAATCAGTAGTCTGGCTTTTTATGGCGGTTTTGAAGCAGTGGCTTTTTCCTTGCTGAGCGGCCTTTCAGGTTATGTCGATATAAGACTCGTTTTACTGTGGATATAGATACTTTCGTAGCTGTTCCCTCCATCATCTTCACAAGGTCATTTGCTGTTGTTCTGGGATTGATTTGCACTTTTAGCACCAAAGTACATTCATCTCTAGGACAGAACACGTCTCCTTCCTGAGCGGTATGACAGCTTCGAGGTCCCATGGTCTTAATACTTGCGTACTATTTTTTGTACAGATGAACGTGGCACCTTCAGGCGTTTGGAAATTGCTCCCAAGGATGAACCAGACTTGTGGAGGTCTACAATTTTTTTCTGAGGTCTTGGCTGATATCTTTTGATTTTCCCATGATGTCAAGCAAAGAGGCAGTGAGTTTGAAGGTAGGCCTTGAAATACATCCACAGGTACACCTCCAATTGACTCAAATGATGTCAATTAGCCTATCAGAAGTTTCTAAAGCCATGACCTTCTGGAATTTTCCAAGCTGTTTAAAGGCACAGTCATCTTAGTGTATGTAAACTTCTTACCCACTGGAATTGTGATACAGTGAATTATAAGTGAAATAATCTGTCTGTTAACAATTGTTGGAAAAATTACTTGTGTCATGCACAAAGTAGATGTCCTAACCAACTTCCCAAAACTATAGTTTGTTAACAAGAAATGTATGGAGTGGTTGAAAAACACTCCAACCTAAGTGTATGTAAAGTTCCGACTTCAACTGTAAATACGTAAACTTGTCTACTATGGGATTGTCTAATTTTGTTTTAATAACATTTCATGGCAATAATAGTAGCACTGGAAAGTTACATCCTGAGTGATAAAGTATAGGTTTTGAATTACTTTGCCAGCAGCTACAGTAGGATACACACCGCTGTTTAAGTTGAGCGCAGCTGTGGAGCAAATGATAGACTATTTAATTCCCTTCATCTGAACATCGGAGTGTCAGCAACAATCATTCATGTCAGGTCATTGCATGCAGCATAACAGAGAAAATACAATTTTTGAGAATACATTTATTTCGAAATATATTTTGTATATCATCTCCAAACCGCCCCATGTATATATTTTTCATTAACGCGCAGTCTTTAGCTAATCATCCATTACTTCAAAGTGCTTCATTTATTTACTTTCGTCTTGATCGAATACCAGTGAGGAAATAGAAATAGGTAAATTGACACAAAAACAAAAGGGAGGGAGTAAAAAAGGAGGGATAGGATAGTAGAAAATGTATATGAATCAATTTCTGTACTAGGCTAGCTACGGTGTGCAGTGCCAAGCGTGTTCATCATTTATCGGCGCTAACAGACACTGTTCTAATGTAGCGCTGTGATGAGTAATCGGGCCTCTGGGGCAACTCCACTCTCCCCGTTTCCCGCTCCCCTCTCTCCGCTCCCAGATGACGAGTGAGTGCCAGCCAGGGTGCCATTCATGGCAGACTGTACTAGCGTTCTGTCTCTGCTGATATTAATCATTGACTGCATTACTAATGGCAATTTCTGTTCTTCTTTTCCTCCAACTTTTCCTCGCTCTCTCACCCTCTATATTTTGTCTGTTTTACCTCTTCTTCTATATGCAAGTTCCCATGTCCAAAACACCTTCATTATATACAGACACTCACACAACAATGTGGTCTAAATGATGCATTTCAAAATGTGTGTCTAGTGTGGACACTGAATCTAATGACTATTTTCTAATTGTGATCATTATTTGTTTTATGTAAAGCCTGCCAGTCAGGTGTGGAGTGTAGCATGCATCTGTGGAGAAATAGTTTGTGATGATGAATATCAATGTTTACCAGACCACTTGATATAGACATCTAGTAACAGAATAGACCTCAGAAAGGTGGAAATCTTACTTCAGTCACTCAGTGTGTGTGTGTGTATCATCATTATGCATGTTTATTATTTATGCATTGATGATCTAGAGTAGACAAACAGCAGGACAATTGATAAGAAGTGGGAAGATAGATATCAGACTGGAAATAATGAATGCATTTGTTTTGGCATGTGATTTAGTCTACTGTATCTTACCAGTAGCCTATGGTCACTCAAAAGGAAAAAGGTCAGGACAAAAAAATAACAGAGTACCAGAAGCAAATGTCATAGTAAACAATACAGTCTCAATCTATTGCCTCTCTCCCCCCTACTACCCTCTCCTTCTCTCTCACACACACAGCTCCACCCATCACACACTCATGCAGGCATTTGCATACACACACACACACACACACACACACACACACACACACACACACACACACACACACACGTGTGGTATTATTATACTTACACACACACACACAACACACACACACGGTTATCCCCCCTGCTCTGTCAACATCCCAAGCACCTTTCTCTTTAATGACCCACAGAATCATGGCTCCCCGCTCCCCGTCACTCCTCCAGGCTGTTGAAGGGGTCTCAGCCCTGGTCGCTTCCAAGGCCTTCCAGCTCAGGAAGATCCTGAATGGCATGTCCACCACAGACACACATATTCTATATAGGCTAAGCTTCCCCCCTTGACATTTAACTCCCCCTACCCATCCTTTCCCCTGCCCCTCCTTCCCCCAATCCCCACTCTGATATTTCATGGGGCTTGCCAGCTGTCACATTAGAGTCAGACAGTGTTCTACTACACGCTGTTAGCGGCATACGCCTTTAACTTCACATTAGAGGGAGAGGGAGGCTTTTCATCCAAAAGGAAGTCAAATGATCCATGAGTATTATGTCATTTGAAAACAGGGCATTATGAGAGAGGAAGTCACAGCCCCCAGGCCCTGTGCAGTATTTTATTATTGATGGGTTGTTTTCTCTTTAAATCAGATTATGGAAGGAAAAACTTGTGCTTTGTTAACTAATGGAACGTTCGTTGTTTATGTTGAATACTAATGAATGTGCAAAATATAAACAACTTCCTCTTGTTGATGAGGAGATTTTTATTGTGTAGCATGTGATCTTGAAATCAATTGAACAATGAATTACTGAATGAATGATTAAGAAATGGGTGATTGCAGTTCGAGGCTATTGGCACTGAGCAAATTTCAGGTCTGCTGAGCGCTGCAAAAAACATTCTGTGCACCTGCCAGCACACGTTTTCTGTGAACACTGAGGATGTACCCGCTTTAAGTTACAGTTTTTACAGTGGCCAAGTAGACTACTGTGGCTATATGATCATAATGTAGGCCTACCAGAGTGGGCTACCATAAAAAACAATGGAGAAAATGCATCCTATAACACTTTAACTTGGAAATAGCTGTTCTGTCATTCAGCCAACAGGACCAGCCAATGTCTGGTGTTCAATATATGCCTACATTCCATGAGACTTTAGGTGAGAAAAAAAACATACAGGGCTTGACTCTAACCTGTTTATCCACTTGTCATTCAGACAAGGAGGTGACTGAAAATGTTTTTTTTGTGTTGTGTGATGCAAGAAACCACATTACAAAATAAAATGCATTATTATTCACTGTCACAGGTGTCGTAGGGTTTAGACCAAGGCACAGCGGGTTACGTGCTCATCATTATTTATTTATAAGTGAACACAAAAAACAATAAACGACAGTATTGCAAGCTAAACTAACAGCAGTGCAAAGACAACTACCCACAAAGGGACAGGTGAAAACAAGCTCCTTAAGTATGACTCTCAATCAGAAACAACGATGTACAGCTGTTTCTGATTGAGCCACACCAGGCAAACAAAGAAATACACAACATAGACAACCTAGAATACAAAACAAGAACATAAACCAAAAACCCCGGAACACATAAATACAACACCCCTCTAACTTCACTAGAGTAGGGGACAGTATTTTCACGGTCGGATGAAAAACGTACCCAAATTAAACGGCCTACTACTCGGGACCAGGAACTGGAATATGCATATTATTAGTAGATTTGGCTCTGAAGTTTCTAAAACAGTTTGAATGATGTCTGTGAGTATAACAGAACTCATATGGCAGGCAAAATCCTGAGAAAAATCTAAGCAGGAAGTGAGAATTCTGGTGCTTGTAGTCCTTTCAAGTCATTGCCAATCGAACACACGGTGAGTTATGGTTCATTTTCACTAGATGTCAACAGTCTTTAGAAAGTTGTTTGAAGCGTCTACGATGAACAGAGACCGAATGAGAAGCCTGGGAAGTTTGTCACCCAGAGAATGACATCACTTATTGGCGCGTTTTCATGAGGATGGATCCTCCTGTTCCAAAACCTTTTTCAAGACACAGGAACTGTCCGGTTGAAATATTACTGAATCTTCACGTTCTGAAGGCCCTAAAGTTTGATATTTGACAACGTTTGACATGTTTGAACGAACGTAAATACAACTTTTTTTAACTTTTAGTCGTGACATCGTCCGCGCGCTTTCTACATTTGGAGTAGCTTACTGAACAACAAGGAGTTATTTGGACAAATTATGAACTTTATCGAACAAAAAACATTTGTTGTGGACCTGGGATCTGGAAGTGCCTTCTGATGAAGATCAAAGGTAAGGGAATATTTCTAATGCAAATTATGATTTTAGATGACTCCAAGATGGCGGCTATCTGTATTGCCTAGTGTATTTTTCTGAGCTCAGTTCTCCGATTATTGCAAAGAGTGCTTTCCTCATGAAGATTTTTTGTTCATCTATAATTCTTTGAATGACAGTTTAATTTTGTATCAACGTTTATGACAAGTATTATTGTAAATTGTGGTGCTGATTCATCGGCAGTATTTGAGGGAAAATATTTTCTGAAAGTCATGCGCGATGTAAAATGCTGTTTTTAGATATAAATATGAGCTTTATCGAACAAAAAAATGCATGTATTGTGTAACATAATGTCCTAGGAGTGTCATCTGATGAAAATCGTCAAAGGTTAGTGCTTCATTTAGCTGTGTTTTGGGTATTTGTGATGCATGCTAGTTGCTTAGAAAATGGCTGTGTGGTTGTTGTGTCGATGTACTCTCCTAACATAATCTAATGTTTTGCTTTCGCTGTAAAGCCTTTTGGAAATCGGACAATGTGGTTCGATTCAGGAGAAGTGTATCTATAAAATGGTGTAATATACACTGCTCAAATAAATAAAGGGAACACTAAAATAACACATCCTAGATCTGAATGATTGAAATAATCTTATTAAATACTTTTTTCTTTACATAGTTGAATGTGCTGACAACAAAATCACAAAAATAATCAATGGAAAGCCAATTTATCAACCCATCTGGATTTGGAGTCACTCAAAATTGAAGTGGAAAACCACATTACAGGCTGATCCAACTTTGATGTAATGTCCTTAAAACAAGTCAAAATGAGGCTCAGCAGTGTGTGTGGCCTCCACGTGCCTGTATGACCTCCCTACAATGCCTGGGCATGCTCCTGATGAGGTGGCGGATGGTCTCCTGAGGGATCTCCTCCCAGACCTGGACTAAAGCATCCGCCAACTTCTGGACAGTCTGTGGTGCAACGTGGCGTTGGTGGATGGAGCGAGACATGATGTCCCAGATGTGCTCAATTGGATTCAGGTCTGGGGAACGGGCGGGCCAGTCCATAGCATCAATGCCTTCCTCTTGCAGGAACTGCTGACACACTCCAGCCACATGAGGTCTAGCATTATCTTGCACTAGGAGGAACCCAGGGCCAACCGCACCAGCATATGGTCTCACAAGGGGTCTGAGGATCTCATCTCGGTACCTAATTTCAGTCAGGCTACCTCTGGCGAGCACATGGAGGGCTGTGCGGCCCCCCAAACAAATACCACCCCACACCATGACTGACCCACCGCCAAACCGGTCATGCTGGAGGATGTTGCAGGCAGCAGAACGTTCTCCACGGCGTCTCCAGACTCTGTCACATGTGCTCAGTGTGAACCTGCTTTCATCTGTGAAGAGCACAGGGCGCCAGTGGCGAAACTGCCAATCTTGGTGTTCTCTGGCAAATGCCAAACGTCCTGCACGGTGTTGGGCTGTAAGCACAACCCCCACCTGTCGACGTCGGGCCCTCATACCACCCTCATGGAGTCTGTTTCTGACCGTTTGAGCAGACACTTGTACATTTGTGGCCTGCTGGAGGTCATTTTGCAGGGCTCTGGCAGTGCTTGTCCTGCTCCTCCTTGCACAAAGGCGGAGGTAGCGGTCCTGCTGCTGGGTTGTTGCCCTCCTACGGCCTCCTCCACGTCTCCTGATGTACTGGCCTGTCTCCTGGTAGCGCCTCCATGCTCTGGACACTACGCTGACAGACACAAACCTTCTTGCCACAGCTCGCATTGATGTGCCATCCTGGATGAGCTGCACTACCTGAGCCACTTGTGTGGGTTGTAAACTCCGTCTCATGCTACCACTAGAGTGAAAGCACCGCCAGCATGCAAAAGTGACCAAAACATCAGCCAGGAAGCATAGGAACTGAGAAGTGGTCTGTGGTCACCACCTGCAGAACCACTCCTTTATTGGGGGTGTCTTGCTAATTGCCTATAATTTCCACCTGTTGTCTATTCCATTTGCACAACAGCATGTGGAATTTATTGTCAATCAGTGTTGCTTCCTAAGTGGACAGTTTGATTTCACAGAAGTGTGATTGACTTGGAGTTACATTGTGTTGTTTAAGTGTTCCCTTTATTTTTTTGAGCAGTGTAGTCCTATGTTTGAGAACTTTGAATTAAGGCTTTACAATCAAGTTCATATTTATATAAAAAAAACAGCTTTTTACATTAGCATGTGACGTTCAGAACTAGCATACCCCCCCACAAACTTCCGGTGAATTTACGAAATTACTCACGATAAATGTTCACAAAAAACATAACAATTATTTTAAGAATTATAGATACAGAACTCCTCTATGCACTCGCTATGTTCGATTTTAAGATAGCTTTTCGGTGAAAGCACATTTTGCAATATTCTAAGTAGATAGCCCGGCATCACAGGGCCAGCTATTTACACACCCACCAAGTTTATCACTCACCAAAGTCAGATTTACTATAAGAAAAATGTTATTACCTTTGCTGTTCTTCGTCAGAATGCACTCCCAGGACTTCTACTTCAATAACAAATGTTGGTTTGGTCCCAAATAATCCATAGTTATATCCAAATAGCGGCGTTTTGTTCGTGCGTTCAAGACACTATCCGAAAGGGTAAATAAGGGTTACGCGCCCGACGCGTTTCGTGACAAAAAACCCCCAAAATATTCCATTACCGTACTTCGAAGCATGTCAACCGCTGTTTAAAATAAATTTTTATGCCATTTTTCTCGTAAAAAAGCGATAATATTCCGACCGGGAAAGCTTGTTTACGTTCAAAGAGAGAGAAAGTAAAAACATGGGATCCCCTCGTGCACGAGCCTCAGTCTGATGGTCCCCTGATAAAGCACTTACCAAAGGCGCTAATGTTTGTCAGCCAGCGGCTGGAATTACATCATTCAGCTTTTTCCCGGGTACTGAGAGCCTATGGGAGCAGTAGGAAGTGTCACGTTACAGCAAAGATCCTAAGTTTTCAATAAACAGAGCCAAGAAGCTCAAGGAATGGTCAGAGAGGGTACTTCCTGTTTGGAATCTTCTCAGGTTTTTGCCTGCCATATGAGTTCTGTTATACTCACAGACACCATTCAAACAGTTTTAGAAACTTTAAGGTGTTTTCTATCCAAAGCCAATAATTATATGTATATTCTAGTTTCTGGGCAGGAGTAATAATCAGATTAAATCGAGTACGTTTTTTATCCGGCCGTGAAAATACTGCCCCCTAGCCATAACAGGTTAACTAGGCAAGTCAGTTTTAAGAACAAATTCTTATTTACAAGGACAGCCTACTCCTTCCTCCCCATCAGGGAATTGAACCCCTGTCTCCCACATGCCCTGCACACACAACATGGGGATTCTTTAAATAAATAGCCTGGTACTGTACTCCCGACCGTCACGTTGTACAGTGCCATATTTTCTATTCCATCTTAACGGAGACCCAGAGGGTTTTTCATTTTTCTTGGAATAGAAACACAATAATATTAATCATATGAATTAAGCAAGTACCATTCACAAGTTTGGACACACCTACTCATTCCAGGATTGTGTGTGTTTTCTATCCAAAGCCAATAATTATTTGCATATTCTAGTTTCTGGGCAGGAGTAATAATCAGATTAAATCAGGTACGTTTTTTTATCCGGCCGTGAAAATACTGCCCCCTAGCCATAACAGGTTAAACTGTTAAAACTGTTAAAACAGTTTGGGAAGTAGGGACATGGGAAGTTTGAAAATAAACTTAAACTACTGAGGATTATTAGAATCCTTTGTGGTTCATCCCCTTCTCTCTGACTCCACCATCTTTGGCAGGCTGTATCGAATAATTAGCGACGCTGCGGTTGAATTTCCGTGTGGCACCATACGACGCTGATCGATGGAGAAGGGGAAAAGAAGAAGCAGTTTCTTAGTTACTTGACAAATTAGGACTTCTGTCAGCCCTTTAGCGTTTCATCTCAGATCTCGGCCCACATTTTGAGGAGGGGAAATAACACGCGTACTCACTGCACCCATTGAAGTTTCCACCTACACACTCAGAGTGTATGGACGCCGAGACAAGAAAGCAGCAAACTCTGTGGAAGAGGAGAGAAAAACATATTTTAAATAAAAAGAAGTGTTTACAGTTTCCTCATTGAGATGGTGGGTTATTAATGAAATGTAGGTCATGGATTTATGTACCTATCTATTTAGGCAGATGGGGTGAAGTCAGTGGGTTTCTGGGCTGTTAATTATTCTCAGTAGTCCTGGATAATCCTTGAGCAGTGAGGTAAAAGCAGATGCAATGAGGGGGCCAATCCAAAAATCTGTGCAAAAAAAGAAAGATTTAGAAAAAAAATATGAAAAATAAAAATATTCGAGGACTAGGTAGATGTTTTTGGTATTACTGGTTGTAATTTAGTATCATTGAATATTGCAGAATTTTAGATTTGAATTGTGTTTTGGGCTGGTAAGCAGAAACACTCAGGGGGACATAACTTATTGCAGTTTTTGGATGAGACTTGCGTTTTAAGGAGGATTCACTGCAAAAAAACTTGATTGAAGTGACTGCGTCAAGCATGATGTTTGTCGTTGTAAATGAATAACGGACAGAATGCCTAAAGAACTGTGGTTTAGAATTGTACTTAAAAAAAAGCGGCTAAACATTATTTCTCTGGAGAGAACCAAATGTACTCGTATACTGGTTGAAAATGGCAGATTCATACTAGTCACATGTGCTGAATACAGGTGTAGACCTTACAGTGAAATGCTTACTTACGAGCTCCTAACCAACAATGCAGTTTAAAAAAAAGATTAGAATAAGAAATAAAAGTAACAATTAATTAAAGAGCAGCAGTAAAATAACAATAGCGGGTCTATATACAAGGGGTACTGGCACAGAGTCAATGTGTGGAGGCACCGGTTAGTTGAGGTAATGTGTACATGTAGGTAGAGTTATTAAAGTGACTATGCATAGATGATAACAGAGAGTAGCAGCGGTTTAAATGGGGGAGAGGGGCAATGCAAATAGTCTGGGTAGCCATTTGATTACGTGTTCAGGAGACTTATGGCTTGGGGGTAGAAGCTGTTTAGAAGCCTCTTGGACCTAGACTTGGCGCTCCGGTACCGTTTGCCGTGCAGAAGCAGAGAGAACAGTCTTTGACTAGGGTGGCTGGTGTCTTTGACAATTTTTATGGCCTTGCTCTGACACAGCCTGGCATAGAGGTCCTGGATGGCAGGAAGCTTGGCCCCAGTGATGTACCGGGCCGTTCGCACTACCCTCCATAGTACCTTGCGGTCGGAGGCTGAGCAGTTGCCATACCAGGCAGTGATGAAACCTGTCAGGATGCTCTCGTCGATGGTGCAGCTGTAGAACCTTTTGAGGATCTGAGGACCCATGCCAAATGTTTTCAGTTTTCTGAGGGGGAATAGGTTTTGTCGTGCCCTCTTCACGACTGTCTTGGTGTGCTTGGACCATGGTAGTTTGTTGGTGATGTGGAAACCAAGGAACTTGAAGCTCTCAACCGGCTCCACTGCAGCCCTGTCGATGAGAATGGGGCATGCTAGGTCCTCTTTTTCCTCTAGTCCACAATCATCTCCTTTGTCTTGATCACGTTGAGGGAGAGGTTGGGCACTGATAAGCACCTAAATTGGAACACAGTGGCTGTACAGTAACATGCTATAATTTACATATTTTACATTGACATTTTAGACATTAGGCAGACACTCTTATCCAAAGCAACTTACAGTAGTGAGTGCATAAATGTTCTTACTTTATCATCAGAGCTCAGGCTCTGCGCTTCACAATGCTGTATGGAATTTGACTGACAGCTATTCTGAACTTGAGCACCGCACAAGACAAGAAGTAGCCCCCATCCCTCCCGCAAATTGAGCATCTTTTGCTAAATGTTTGTTGTCTGGGTGAAGGAAATGCTGTAAATGAATAGTAAACAATATATTTTTAAAGATGAGACATTGAGGATTATAATATATACCTCTGTCAAAAAAGCAAGCCATACACCCGTGCACTTCACATTTCCATATCATAAAACTCATGTCATGCACAGTGTTGACATTTATGATCACTATGTTTGACGTACAATTACAAGATGTCATACCCTGAGTTGTTCTGAACAGAATTAACCTGTTTGTCTATCGTGAAGAAAATTTGCCGTGGAACACGCATCTGAATTCACTCATGAATCCTTTCTACGCGCACCGAAATTAAGTTGTGTTTCTCTGAATTGCCTTGTGAAAGCCTAACACTGTAAGTTTGCATTTTAAAACTTAGCTAGTCATGTTGGCAATAGAACAAGCTTAGAAATGGTGCCCACTTGACCCAGATTACAATTTAAAATGGGCCCTTTTTGGATTGCATAAACAACATCAGCAATTGTTTGATGGCAGGGATGCAGGGTTGTGATCCAAACAAAACGACTGCAAAGTGTGCTTGCTCAAGTTCCTCAATGGCACAGCTAGGAGAGCTAAAAACAGCATCTTATAGTTGAAGACTTCTTTGAGTCATAAAAATGCATTGAAATGACTTGGGAACTGTGCAGACTTCGTAGAGGTGTGTGGCCAGATGGAGACACCGGTTAGACCTCTCAGTCAAACCCTTGTCATTTGTGTCTTATGTTGCGCCTACCGCACATTTTCCGGGAATTTTCTTATCATATTACTGAACATATTCAGAATATTTTCATTTCTTTATTTACTAATATGGTGAAAAGAACTGTAAATGTAAAATGCAAATAAAATCAACTGTGTATGATTTGGATTCAGTCTTGTGTCAGGTGAACTGGGTCTTCAACTTTGGACTAATCATTTCCCCATAATCTCCAAACTGTTCACTTTCAATTGCTACCATGCTTATGAATATGCATTTCATATTTCTTCTGTAAGAAATATTTCAAATTAGCCCTATCCATAAAGGCCAATTCATACGAGTGTAAAAAGTTAAAGAACGAACATCCATTTTAATCTTTTTTTCCGCACACCATTTTTCTGCATTAGCCAGATTTCATTTTTGAATCTTTTGACTTAGTTTACAGTGTTGAAGCAAGAGGGTAACGTTCGGAAAGTACAAGTAAACAACAATAAAATAAGACAGCAACAACCAGGTAAGAGACCTGCATCACTATACTTAGAGCTTTGCTGTTTCTAAAAGGATGTATTTTGGTGTTTTTGAAGACTTAATGGGGGGGGGGGGGGCTCTGATACTACACACCGAGGATGAGGAAGTGATTTGCTGTTTAGGGTAAGTTTGCAAAAACACAAAAAAGGTGCCTGGAGCCTTCTATAACATGCCGGTTACATCAAAAATAGTGATTTGGTTGTAAAAAGAAAACTTCTCATTTAAGGATTAGCCCCTTGTTTTAAATTTTTACCTAAAATGACATACCCAAGTCTTAACTGCCTGTAGCTCAGGCCCTGAAGCAAGAATATGCATATTATTGGTACCAATTGAAAGGAAACACTTTGAAGTTTATGGAAATGTGAAAGAAATGTAGTAGAATATAACAGAATAGATTTTTTTGTAGGCCATAATTTATTATTCCAGCCCAGGTACAATTTAGATGTTGGCCACTAGATGGCTTCAGTGTATGTGCTAAGTTTTAGACTGATCCAATTAACCATTGTATTTTTGTTCCAAATTTTGTATCAAGACTGCCCAAATGTGCCTAATTTGATTATTAATAACTTACATTTTCAAAATTGAGCACTCTCCTCAAACAATAGCATGGTATTCTTTCACTGTAATAGCAACCCAAAATTGGGCAGTGCAGTTAGATTAACAATAATTGAATCTTTCTGCCAATATCAGATATGTCTGTGTCCTAGAAAATGTTCTTGTTACTTTCAACCTCATGCTAATTGCATTAGCCTACCTTAGCTCAACCATCCCGTGGAAGGGACACCAATCCCAAAGAAGTTTTAAAGGATCACCCAGCTCTAGTATATAGTACCAGTCAAAAGTTTGGACACATGTACTCATTCTTTATTTTTACTATTTTCTACAATGTAAAATAATATTGAATACATCAAAATTATGAAATAACACATATGGAATCATGCAGTAACCAAAAAAGTGATAAACAAATCAAAATATATTTTAGATTTTAGATACTTCAAAGTAGGCACTCTTGGCCTTGATGACAGCTTTGCACACTCTTGGCCTTCTCTCAACCAGCTTCATGAGGAATGATTTTCCAACATTCTTAATTGAGTTCCCACATATGCTGAGCACTTGTTAGCTGCTTTTCCATCTCATCCCAAACCATCTCAGTTGGGTTGAGATCGGGTGATTGTGGAGGCCAGGTCATCTGATGCAGCCCTCCATCACTCTCTTTGGTTAACTTCTTATGGGTATGTGGGACGCTACCTTCCCACCTGGCCAACATCTGGTGAAATTGCAGAGCGCCAAATTCAAAAACAGAAATACTCATAATAAAAATTAATAAAACATACAAGTGTTATACATCGGCTTAAAGATTAACTTCTTGTTAATCCAACCGCGGTGTCAGATTTCAAAAAGGCTTTATGGCAAAAGCATACCATGCGATTGTCTGAGGACAGCGCCCAGCACACAAAACATTACAAACAGTTACCAGCCAAGTATTGGAGTTACAGAAGTCAGAAATAGCAATAAAAGTAATCACTTGCCTTTGATGCTCTTCATATGGTTGCACTCACAAGACTCAGTTTCACAATAAATGTTCGTTTTGTTCGATAAAGTCCCTCTTTATATCCAAAAAGCTTTTTTTCAGTAATCCTCTGGCTCAAAGGCAGTCACAACAGGCAGACGAAAAATCCAAATAGAATCAGTAAAGTTCGTAGAAACATGAAAAACAATGTTTATAATCAATCCTGAGGTTGTTTTTAGTCATAATAATCAATAATATTTCAACCCGACAATAGCTTCGTCAATATAAAAGAAAAACAAGAAAGGCGTGCTCTCGGTTGTGCGCAGTAAACAGGTCTGGGGACTTTCCACTATCCACTTACTCAGAGTGTTCTTACTCCCTCATTTTTCAGAATACAAGCCTGAAACAATTTAAAGACTGTTGACATCTAGTGGAAGTCGTAGGAAGTGCAATTTGAATCCTAAGTCATGGGACACTGTATAGGCATTCAATATAAAACTACAAACATAAACAAATCGCACTTCCTGGATGGATTTTTGTCAGGTTTTCGCCTGCCATATCAGTTCTGTTATACTCACAGACATTATGTTAACAGTTTTGGAAACTTTAGAGTGTTTTCTATCCGAATCTACCAATTATATGCATGTCCAAGCTTCTGGGCCTGAGTAATAGGCAGGGCACGCTTTGGGCATGCTTTTCATCCGGAGGTGAAAATACTGCCCCCTACCCTAGTGAGGTTAAATCACCCTTATACAGCCTGGAAGTGTGTTTTGGGTCATTGTCCTGTTGAAAAACAAATGATAGTCCCACTAAGTGCAAACCAGATGGGATGCAAAATGCTTTGGGAGCCATGCTGGTTAATAAACACCTTTGAAACTGAGCTAATCCTACTCTGTCCGTGTCTGATCTGTGTAAACGTTTTGACCCAACCCCCTGGTATGCCACAAGTAAGAGTCAAAAGTTTGGACACACTTTCTCATTCCAGGGTTTTTCTTTATTTTTACTATTTTCTACATTGTAGAATAATAGTGAAGAAATCAAAAATGTGAAATAACACATGAAATCATGTAGTAACCAAAAGTGATATTTAGATTTGTTTAGATTTAAAAAAGAAATATTTAGATTTGTTTATCTTGAGATTCTTCAAAGTAGCCAACCTTTGCATTGATGACAGCTTTGCACACTCTTGGCTTATTTAGAACGTTTTTGCCCAGTGAGTAGTAAGGAACCTAACAGTAATTTACATGTTAAGACGGGAACAGAGCATTGCTTTAGAATACAATCTCTAGGTACAACAAACATATTGTGAAACTACACATGATGTAATAGGTACATAATATTTACAGTTCTGAAACTGGGTGACGACAGGAAAGTAAATTGGAAACAAAACGTAAACAAGAGGCAATTACCCAGCTATGAGCAATTACCCAAAAGGTAGGTTTTTAGGATAGGACATACAGCATAAGCGAAAGTTCCAAATACATTCTTGATAAATATTGCCTTTATTATTGATAGTTCTTCAGTAACGAACAGTTGTTCCTACATAACAACCAGTACAATTCATTACTCTTTAAATCAGTATTTAGCAGCTACAAACAAACTATGAATGGGGAATTATCATCTTCTTACTTGGTTGTTGCTGTCTTATTTCACGGTTGTTTCCTGGTACTTTGCTAACGTTACCCTCTTATTTCAGTACTGTAAACTAAAGTGTTACCATCATCCATACAAACAAATAATTGCAGTATATCATACTGGAAATAGCACACATTTTAATCAGTTCGAACCTTAAGCTCTGACATGCAAATCTCATCTCGCTGAATTAAATTCACTACTTTGCCATGTGTGATGTAAACATACTGTATTTATATTTCATATTCATTTCAGTTATTGTCTTTACCCCTCAACACATAACAAAACAAAAAGAGTGAGAGGGAGAGACTGGAGGTTAGAATTTTAAAATGGCACATCGATGCCGTCTACATTTATTTTGTCTTGGATAACTTATTCCAGTGCATATACTCTATGACCCTAAGATGTGGGTTTAACCATTTTTTTAAGTGTTATTTAACCTTTATTTAACTAGGCAAGTCAGTTAAAAATACATTCTTATTTACAACAACGGCCTACCGGGGAACTGTGGGTTAACTGCCATGTTCAGGGGCAGAACAACAGATTTTTACATTGTCAGCTCGGGATTCGATCCAGCAACCTTTTGTTTACTGGCCCAAAGCTCTAATAACTAGGCTACCTGTCGCCCCCTAGGCTACCTGCCGCCCCACATTAATCAACAAATGCACAAGGATTATAGAGCTTTCAATAAAGATCACGCCAAAGAATATAGATTTTTAACATGGTACGAAGTCATGCCTAGTCCATTGTACAGGTAGAGTCAGCGAGAGATTGTATTGTGCCTATTCAGGACAGTATAGTAGCAACAGCAAAAACAGCAGCAGGAAAGAGCAGATGCTGGAGTGATGTGATGTCAGAGTGCACACACATCGATTCACAAACACAAATACACATACATAGTTTCACACAGGTGGAAGCGAGGTCCCTGGTGTCCCTGTCCTCAACACCGTCTACCCAGCCGCACGTAATGCCGTCAGAGAATGGTACAGGGACAGCTAGCGTTTTGTAGTCCCTGTTTGTCTACCACTCTCCCCGGATGAAGGGGATCGGTCTGTCCTTTTGCTCTGTCACCTGGAGTCTGAGCTGTGCTCAACAGAGATATTTCTGTGTGTGTGTGCGCATAACTCTGTGTGTGCGCGTACATTGTCTATGGAGGTCACTGTCCCATCAACAACACCACAGTTGGATATAAGAGCCATTTAAAAGTGGGAAAAACAGTATGTTCTCCCCTGAAGTTGTCAATAGGAGGTATAATTCTGAAGATTGTTTTCCATTAAAAAGATTGCACTTAATTATTGGTGCATAAGAGAGGAGATGAACGTTTGTTTTTGCTGATCCCGCTCTGTCTTTTTCTCTTCCCTCCCTCCATCTTTCCATAAAAGCACACAGTCTGACCTGACCCATAGCGCTTTCAGTTGCATCTCTCCATGGTTAAAACCTCTCTTACGACATATTAGGAAGGTGACAGCACGATTACCCCCTTTACCAGTTTGCCACACAACCAAGAGGTCGTAGCATGAGATAATTCCTCTCCGCTGAAATAACTGCTTGTACTCTCCAGTCGAGAGAAACAGTGAATGGCCTGTTTCTCAATTTTTGTCTCATGTAAAATTGACAACCTACGAGCCACGAAGCATCCATGTCACCTTGTGCTGCCGCCCTCTTTATGGCTTATGGCTTTTATCTAAACACTGGGCCAGCAGTCAGGGTGTGTGTGTGTGTCTATGTTTGTCAGAATATAGCATCTTTACCCCATCCAGGAATGATTTTCTATCGTTGATGTTCTCAGGGCTCTAAAATAAAAAAAAATAATTGGTAGCGCTGGTGCTTCCAAGTTATACAAGTTGGGAGCACAACATAAAATGTACAGTGACCATACGTACAGAAGCCATGGATTACATGTTTCAAGCAGGCCACCATAGTTAATGTGCCCAAGAACACTAAGGTAACCTGCCTAAATGTCTACCGACCCGTAGCACTCATGTCTGTAGCCATGAAGTACTTTGAAAGGCTGGGCATGGCCTACATCAACACCATTATCCCAGAAACACTAGACCCACTCCAATTTGCATACCACCCCCAACAGATCCACAGATGATGCAATCTCTATTGCGCTCCACACTGCCCTTTCCCACCTGGACAAAAGGAACACCTACTTGAGAATGCCATTTATTGACTACAGCTCAGCGTTCAACACCATAGTGCCCTCAAAGCTCATCACTAACCTAAGGACCCTTAGACTAAACACCTCCCTCTGCAACTGGATCCTGGACTTCCTGACGTGCCTCCCCCAGGTGGTAGGGTAGGTAACAACACATCTGCCATGCTGATCCTCAACACGGGGGCCCATTAGGGGTGCGTGCTCAGTCCCCTCCTGTACTCTCTGTTAACCCATGACTGCATGGCCAGGCACGACTCCAACACCATAATTAAGCTTGCCGATGACATAACAGTGGTAGGCCTGATCACAGACAATGATGAGACAGCCTATAGAAGAGGTCAGAGACCTGGCCGTGTGGTGCCAGGATAACAACCTCTCCCTCAACGTGATCAAGACAAAGGAGTTGATTGTGGACTACAGGAAAAGGAGCGAGCACGCCCCATTCTCATCGAGGTGGCTGTAGTGGAGACGGTTGAGAGCTTCAAGTTCCTTGGTGTCCACATTACCAACAAACTATCATGTTCCAAACACACCAAGACAGTTGTGAAGAGGGCACGACAAAGCCTATTCCCCCTCAGGAGACTGAAAAGATTTGGCATGGGTCCTCAGATCCTCAAAAGGTTCTACAGCTGTACCATCGAGAGCATCCTGACTGGTTGCATCAATGCCTGGTATGGCAGCTACTCAGGCTCCGACCGGAAGGCACTACAGAGGGTAGTGCGTATGGCCCAGTACATCACTGAGGCCAAGCTTCCTGCTATCCAGGACCTCTATACCAGGTGGTGTCAGAGGAAGGCCCTTAAAATTGTCAAAGCCACCAGCCACCCTAGTCAAAGACTGTTCTCTCTGCTACCGCTCGGCAATCGGTACTGGAGTGCCACGTCTCGGTCCAAAAGGCTTCTTAACAGCTTCTACCATAAGACTCCTGAACAGCTAATGAAATGGCTACCCAGACTATTTGCATTGTGTGTGTGTGTTTGTGTCCCTCCCCCTTTACACTGCTGCTACTCTCTGGTTATTGTTTATGCATGGCCACTTTAACTCTACCTACATGTACATGTTACCTCAATTACCTTGACTAACCTGTGGCCCCGCACATTGACTCTATTGTATATAGCCCCGCAACTGTTATTTTACTGCTGCTCTTTAACCATTTGTTATTTTTTACTTTCCACTTATTTTTCTTAACTACGTTGTTGGTTAATGGCTTGTAAGTAAGCATTTCACTCTAAGGTCTACACCTGTTGTATTTGGCACGTGACAAACTATTTTATTTGACATGTAGGAGCACCAACACATTTAAAAAAAATCTATTGATATAGTCTATATTGAGCATACATGTATTCTATGTACTTTTGAATCACGTGTTCTGCCCTGGAATATTATGTTTCTAAATACATTGTTTTTCCTACTAACTGGTGAGTAGGTGGATGGTTTTCGAAAACTGCAAGTGAGAGAATGAGGATAAGTTGACATAACTACATCCCAAGAATTACGCCCATTGGTTGCAAGAGATTGTGATAATTTCAAGAGCGAGTCCATAGATTAAACAGCAAGCATGAGAAATGTGAATTGTGTCGTGCTTATCGGTTATAAGTTAAATGACATTCCACACATGGTTAATTAACTCAATAATGTTATATTTGGTTCAATTTAATTCAAATCTGAAAGGTAGTTACACCTAAAGGAAACAGGTCATTTTTATAATATGTTTTTATTGCAGATTTACTTTAATTTACCTGTTTTCTCAAGCAGTATAATAATTCAAAATTATTATTTCAGATTGACTAAATATGTGACCGACAGGCTCAGATTGGTCATATGTAGCAACATTTGAAATGGTGTTTTTTACGTTGGATAAAGTAGAGACTCGGAGCTACAAAATGGTATATCATACAATACAGTTGAGGAACAATGGGAAAGTGTCATACGCGTCGTAATGATCGGACCAAACTGCAGCAGGGATGTGAATCATCTTCTTGATTTATTCAAAAGAACAACGAAAACCAGTCCTGTAAGGTACTAAGACTATACATGGAACAACCACCCACAAACACAAGAGAAAATAAAACCCACTTAAATATGGCCTCCAATTAGAAGCAACGATAACCAGCTGCTTCTAATTGGAGGTCGTTCCCAAAACTAACATAGAAATAGACAAACTAGAAAACCCACATAGAAATAGAAAACAGAACATCAACCAAAAACCCCGAAACACACTAAACAAACACACCCCTGCCACGTCCTGACCATACTACAATAACAAATAACCCCTTTTACTGGTCAGGACGTGACAGAAAGTAATTTTGCTTTGAAAGTTTATAAATTTGCAAACTCACTTTTGAGAAAATGGCCCTTGAATGTTTCGGTATTACTATTGGAGAGCCCCCTTTCTCTACTCTCAATCAACATCGTTCACACCCTCTTAAGTTTTAGCCCCATCCATCTCTTTAAGGGTTGATCCGAATGTAACAACAACAGCAGTCAAGCACCCAAGCTAGCTTGCTAGCTACTTCCAGACATCTAAGTGAGAGAGAACAGCTCACTGAACATTACTCGCCCTAGCAGAGCTGGTTAGGCTGTTATGTTATCCAGAGCGTTGGTGACTGCAACTGTGCTGTCAGATTGTCCGTTAGTAAATTCAGAGCATTTCTCATTCTGAGCGCAATGCGGACGCTCTGGCCGATGAGTTTACTGACACCGGCCAAATTCAGCGGGTGTTGAGCATTCGTAAATTCAGTTATTCTGCACTCTCTGGCACGCTGAGATAAGAGTCCTCTGAAATCAGAGTAGATGACGAGACTGAATCTATGAATGCACCTGAAATGGTTACTTGCATAATGGAGTCTTTTGTTAACCTCTTGACGTTACCCTAGGATAGGGGGCGCCAAAGCGCATTTTGAAAAAAATTCGTGCCCATTTTCAACGGCCTACTAATCAAACGCAGAAGCTAGGATATGCATATAATTAATACCTGTGGATAGAAAACACCCTAAAGTTTCTAAAACTGTTTGAATGGTGTCTGTGAGTATAACAGAACTCATATGGCAGTCAAAACCCCGAGACCGATTGAAACAGGAAGTGGAATTCTGAATTGTGGACTCAACTTCACATCTTTGCCTATTAATCACACCGTGAGCTATGGTTCATTGAGCACTTTCTATTGCTTCCACTAGATGTCCCCAGTCTTAACAAAGTGGTTTGAGCCTTCTACTGTCGTAACTGAATGAATGAGACGCTGTGGAAATTGGTCACAGGGGGAGGGCCATCACCATTATGACGCCGGCGGCCCTGTCTACCCCCTCCTTTCGAAACATTTTGAAACACAATACAATCGTCCCCCTCGATTCTTATTGGCTCTCTTGTTGAAACAGGCCCTGAAGATTTGTTATACAACGTTTGACATGTTTGAACGAACCTAAATGGGGGGAAAATGATTTTTTTCGAAACGGCTGTCCCGCGCCCGACGGAGCATTTGGATACAGCCTTCAGACGCGCTAACAACAGCAAGCTAATGGAACATAAAGGATGGACTTTTTCGAACGAAAATACATTTGTTGTGGACCAGGGATTCCTGGAAGTGCTTTCTGATGAAGATAATCAAAGGTAAGGGATTATTGACAATAGTATACAAGATTAGATGTGATATGCGATTGTTCCAACATGGCGCCGAGCTGGATTTACTAGCTAATTTTCTGAGTATCGCATCCCCTTTTATCGCAAAGTGTGATTACCCAGTAAAGTTATTTTTAAATCTGGTATTACAGGTGCTTTCAGGAGATATTCATCTATAAATCTTAGACTGACAATATTACAATTTAAAAATGTTTTCGAATAGTAATTGAGAAAATTGTAGCACTGTTTCCCGGGATGCATTTGAGGGAAAATAGTTAGTCAATGTCAGGCGCCGATGTAAAATGCTGTTTTTATATATAAATATGAACTTTATTGAACAAAAGAATGCATGTATTGTGTAACATGATGTCCTAGGTGTGTCATCTGATGAAGTTTGTAAAAGGTTAGTGCTGCATTTAGCTGTTTTTTGGTTATTTGTGATGCATGTGGTTGGTCGGAAAATGGCTATGTTGCTACTTTTACCATGTACTCCTCTAACATAATCTAATGTTTTGCTTTTCCTGTAAAACCTTTTTGAAATCGGACGACGTGGGTCGATTCAGGAGAGGTGTATCTATAAATGTGGGACGTTAGCGTGCCACCCGTGGCGCACCCTATCAACAGCAGGTGCATTTCAAGAGCGGCAAATTTGAAACCAAATAAATGTCAAAATTCAAATTTCTCAAACATACAACTAACTTACACCCTTTGAAAGATAAACATCTCCTTAATCTAACCACGTTTTCCGATTTCAAAAAGGTTTTACGGGGAAAGCATAAAGTTAGGTTATGTTAGGAGAGTACATTGACAATAGCTGTGTGTAGTGTATTGTCGATTCAAAGACAGGCGTCACCAAAACCATAAAATCAGCTAAAATTATGCACTAACCTTTTACAATCTCCATCAGATGACACTCCTAGGACATTATGTTAGACAATGCATGCATTTTTAGTTCTATCAAGTTCATATTTATATCTAAAAACAGCGTTTTACTATGGCGTTGATGTTCAGGAAATCGTTTCCCTCCAATACCGGCAGTCAAGTCATGACAACAAAATAATTAATTAATATTAGAAAACATTGGTAAAATATTATATTGTCATTCAAAGAATTATAGATTTACATCTCTTGAACGCAATGGACTTGCCAGATTTAAAATTAACCTTACTGGGAAATCACACTTTGCAATAATCTGAGCACTGCGCCAGAAAAATACGCATTGCGATACAGACTAACCGCCATGTTGGAGAGATCTAAAATCGAAAATACTATGTAAATAATCCATTACCTTTGATTCTCTTCATCAGATGTCACTTCCAAAGAATCCCAGGTCCATAACGAATGTAGTTTTGTTCAAAAAAGCTCATCATTTATGTCCAAAAACCTCCGTGTTGTAGCACATGATCTAAGCCAGCCGGACTTCACTTCACATCACGAACGGAAAAAATATATTTACGTTCGTTCAAACATGTCAAACGTTGTATCGCATAAATCATTAGGGCCTTTTTTAACCAGAACATGAATAAAATTCAAGGCGGACCATTGGGTTCTCTTTTAAAACGTTTCGGAATGAGAGTACCCACCATCAACTTGAGCGCCAGGTGTCTAATGGGCCATCGCCGTTCCAAAGCTCTTCTTCAGTCAGATCTCACTGTAGAAGACTCAAAACACTTTGTAAAGGCTGGGGACATCTTGTGGAAGCAATAGGAAGTGCCAAAACATTCCTCACCCCCTTTGTTTTTCAATGGTATAGGCTTAAAGTCAATTCAACACATCAGGTATCCACTTCCTGTCAGAATCTGTCTCAGGGTTTTGCCTGCCAAATGAGTTCTGTTATACTCACAGACACCATTCAAACAGTTTTAAAAACTTTAGGGTGTTTTCTATCCAAACCTGAACAATAATATGCATATTCTAGCTTCTGAGTTGGTGTAATAGGCAGTTAAAAATGGGCACATATTTTTTCAAAAAATTCTCAATACTGCCCCCTATACCCTAACAGGTTAATATTAAATTCTCTGGCAACAGCTCTGGTGGACTTTCCTGTAGTCAGCATGTCAATTTGCACACTCCATCAAAACTTGAGACATCTGTGGCATTGTGTTGTGTGACAAAGCTGAACATTTTAGATTGGCCTTTTATTGTTCACAGCACAAGGTGTACCTGTGTAATGATCATGCTGTTTAATCAGCTTCTCAATATGCCACACCTGTCAGGTAGATTGGACCAACACTTTACATGTTACGTTTATATTTTTGTTCAGTTTAGATAGCTAGCTGATGGGGTAACATGACTGAACAAGTTGTAATCAAATGGCCAGCGAGTAGTTTTAGAAGGCTCCATGACATGGTTTATGAATGTGAAATGCGGCCCGCCAATTTGCCAAAGGAAGAAAAAAATGTTGCGCCAGTAATATGGGTTTGAATAGTTTTGGCTAAAAACAATCCGTTTTCGCTAACGCACTCGAAAACAATGGTAGAACGAAGCTCAGTTATTACAACAATTATTATCCGGGTGATTTATTTATATTTTAGAGCTACTGGTGCTCCCCAATCAAAATTCCACTTTCCACAGCAAAATATTTAGGAGCATATATGACCAAAAAGGATAAATGCCCTTATACTGATCTGAATCTAAAATGGCAGCCAGTGATCTAGACCAACCACTAAGAACCAACAGAAAAGGCAAGACTATACAGGATATTTCCCACTGGATTGTTTCCGCTTGAGGACTGTTAGGCTAGGATCATCATTAGCTTGATTACCACACACACACACAAACAGACACACACAGACTGATTCTGTGGGTACCATCTGGTTCTCTCAATTACATGGGGGATTAATTTGGGGGTGAGACTCACCAAATCCTGAACCATTGGCTGCTAATCATCAGATCCATTCAATCAACCCTCAGCCACTGCTTAATTAAGATAATACAACTCTCACGTGCCTCTGTGAGGGTGTGTGTACATATGTGCACATGTGTGTGTAATAGGAGTTTCCATCAACTCAAGGATGGGAAACTCGAGTCCTCAGGGGCCTGGTTGGCAGTGTTGTGTTCAAGAACACCTAAAGCGAAACCAATTCAAGACCAAGACCGGAGCAGATCGAGTCAAGACCAAGACCAGGGGAGGTCCAATTCGAGTCCAATTCAAGACCATGTGTAACTATCGTCCAAAGGATTAGACCAAGATGCAGCGTGGTGAGTGTTCATCTTTATTTTAAATCGGAACACTTAAACAAAATAATAAACAAATACAAACGACCGTCATGTCTTGCAGGCTAAATACGAGCAGTACAAAATCAAGATCCCACAAACACAGGTGGAAAAAGACTGCCTAAGTATGGCTTCCAATCAGAGACAACGATAGACACCTGCCTCTGATTGGAAACCATACCCGGCCAAAACATAGAAAATAACACATAGAATGCCCACCCCACACCCTGACCTAACCACATAGAGAAACAAACCCTCTCTCTCAGGTCAGGGTGTGACAGTACCCCCCCAAAGGTGCAGACTCCCGGCCACAAACCTGAACCTATAGGGGAGGGTCCGGGTGGGCATCTATACTTGGCAGCGGCTCTGGTTCGGGGCGTAGCCCCCACACCGCCCTCTGATACCCCTGCTTCTGTGTCGCTGGAGGAACCAGACCGTGGATTAGCGCCGGAGGCTCTGAACTGCCCGACCTCCGCTGAAGACTCTGGGCCACAGGCCGTCGCTGAAGACACTGGGCCGCAGACCGTCTCTGGAGGCCCCGGGCTGAGAGGCGTCGCTGGAGGCCCCGGGCTGATGGGTGTTGCTGGAGGCTTCGGACCATTGATCATCACTGGAGGCTTCGTGCCATGGATTATCACTGGAAGCTTCGGACCATTGATCATCACTGGAGGCTTCCTACGGGGAGCTGGAACCAGTCTCACCAGACTGGGGAGATGCACTGAGGACCGCATGCTCAAATCAGGCACCGGCCGTACTGGGCTATGGAGGCGCACTGGAGGGAGAGTGCGCGAAGCAGGCTCAGGGTACACTGGGCCTTGGAGGCGCACTGGAGGTCTGGCGCTTAGGGCTGGCACAACCAAGATTACATCTTCAAAGTAAGGGCAACCATGGCATCCGTGACAGGAGACGCGTCCATCTATGATGTATACGGACGGGTAAGAAATTGGTTTCATTTCAAGTTAAAGTGTACTGTTAGCTAGCTAACATTAGCTGGCTGGCTCGCTAGCTAACATTACGTTCATGCAGGTTAGTAACGTCATGAGTTGTGATTATGGTTCATTGTTTAGCTAGCTAGCTACATGTCTTAACATAAGACTCCACTATGCAAATATTCACGTCAATAGTATGTCACTGCGACAACTGTTGATTGATGTTCGTTAGCTACCTGCAGATTCATACAGGGTAGTAACGTCATGAGTAGTGATTATGTTTCATTGTTCAGCTAGCTAGCTACATGCCTTAACAAAAGACTCCAGGATGCAAGTAACCATTTTCGGTGCGTTTGTAGATTCAGTCTGGCCATCTACTCCAATTTCAGAGCACTATCGTCTGAGTGTGCCTGAGCACAGAATAACTGATGAATTTACACCCCTCTAGGGGTGTCACCTGGCAATCTACCTCGGAGCATACCTGGTTTGGGTGCCGGATTTTGGAACTCAGAAATGAGGCCTGGATCCAGGATGTTGATGAGACGGAGAAGATTGATGGGCCTAGAAACAGGAGACAAAGGACTGTGAGACCTACAGTTGAAGTCGGAAGATTACATACACTTAGGTTGGAGTCATTTAAACTCTTTTTTTCAACCACCACAAATTTCTTAGTTTTGGCAAGTTGGTTAGAACATCTACTTTTTGCATGACACAAGACATTTTTCCAACAACTGTTTACAGACAGATTATTTCACTTATAATTCACTGTATCACAATTCCAGTGGGTCAGAAGTTTACATACACTAAGTTGACAGTGCCTTTAAACAGCTTGGAAAATTCCATAACATGTTGTCATGGCTTTAAAAGCTTCTGATAGGCTAATTGACATCATTTGTGGCAATTGGAGGTGTACCTGTGGAGGTATTTCAAGGCCTACCTTCAAACTCAGTGCCTCTTTGCTTGACATCATGGGAAAATCAAAAGAAACAGCCAAGACCTCAGCAAGAAAATTGTAAACCTCCACAAGTCTGGTTTATCCTTGGGAGCAATTTCGAAACGCCTGAAGGTACCACGTTCATCTATACAAAAAATAGTACTCAAGTATAAACACCATGGGACCACGCAGCCATCATACCGCTCAGGAAGGAGACGCGTTCTGTCTCCTAGAGATGAATGTACTTTGGTGCGAAAAGTGCAAATTAATCCGAGAACAACAGCAAAGGACCTTGTGAAGATGTTGGAGGAAACAGGTACAAAGTATATTAATCCACATTAAAAGCGAGTCCTATATCGACATAACCTGAAAGGCCGCTCAGCAAGAAAGGAGCCACTGCTCCTAAACCGCCATAAAAAAGCCAGACTGCTGTCTGCAACTGTACATGGGGACAAATATCATACTTTTTCGAGAAATGTCCTCTGGTCTGATGAAACAAAATTAGAACTGTTTGGCAATAATAACCAATGTTATGTTTGGAGGAAAAAGGGGGAGGCTTGCAAGCCGAAGAATACCATCCCAACCGTGAAGCACGGGGTGGCAGCATCATGTTGTGGGGGTGCTTTGCTGCAGGAGGGACTGGTGCACTTCACAAAATAGATGGCATTGTGAGGAAAATGATGTAGATATATTGAAGCAACATCTCAAGACATCAGTCAGGAAGTTAAAGCTTGGTCGCAAACGAGTCTTCCAAATGGACAATGACCGAAAGCATACTTCCAAAGCTGTGGCAAAATGGCTTAAGGACAACAAAGTCAAGGTATTGGAGTGGCCATCACAAAGCCCTGACCTCAATCCCATAGAAAATTTGTGGGCAGAACTGAAAAAGTTTGTGTGAGCAAGGAGGCCTACAAACCTGACTCAATTACACAAGCCCTGTCAGGAGGAATGGGCCAAAATTCACCCAACTTATTGTGGGAAGCTTGTGGAAGGCTACCCGAAACATTTGACCCAATTTAACCTCTCTCGGGTATGGGGGACGAAATCGTCCCTCCTAGTCAACAGCCAGTGGAATCGAGTGGCGCGAAATACAAAATACAAAAACTTCAATTTCTCAAACATATTAATATTTTACACCATTTTAAAGACAAGACTCTCGTTAATCTAACCACATTGTCCGATTTCAAAAAGGCTTTACAGTGAAAGTAAAACATTAGATTATGTTAGGAGAGTACCCAGCCAGAAATAATCACACAGCCATTTTTCAAGCAAGCATATATGTCCCAAAAACCAAAACCACAGCTAAATGAAGTACCAACCTTTGATGATCTTCATCAGATGACACTCCTAGGACATTATGTTATACAATACATGCATGTTTTGTTCAATCAAGTTCATATTTATATCAAAAAACAGCTTTTTACATTAGCATGTGACGATCAGAACTAGCATACACACCGAAAACTTCCGGTGAATTTACTAAATTACTCTTGATAAACGTTTACAAAATATATAACAATTATTTAAAGAATTATAGATACAGACCTCCTTTATGCAATCGCGGTGTCAGATTTTAAAATAGCTTTTCGGCAAAAGCACATTTTGCAATATTCTGAGTAGATAGCTCGGCCATCAAGGCTAGCTAAACAGACACTAGCCAACATCGAGGCTCAGTAAACTCAGAATTACTAGTAGAAAAATTGGATTACCTTTGCTGTTCTTTGTCAGAATGCACTCCCAGGAGTTCTACTTCAACAACAAATGTTGTTTTGGTTCCAAATAATCCATTGTTATATCCAAATAACTCTGTTTTGTTCGTGCGTTCAGGTCACTATCCAAAGGGTAACGCGCGAGCGCATTTCGTGACAAAAAAATTCAACATGTTCTATTACCGTACTTAGAAGCATGTCAAACGTTGTTTAACCTCTCTAGGGTAGGTGGGACGAAATCGAAGAATTATAGATACAGAACTCCTCTATGCACTCGCTATGTCTGATTTTAAAATAGCTTTTCGGTGAAAGCACATTTTGCAATATTCTAAGTAGATAGCCCGGCATCACAGGGCTAGCTATTTAGACACCCACCAAGTTTAGCCCTCACTAAAGTCAGATTTACTATTAGAATAATGTTATTACCTTTGCTGTTCTTCGTCAGAATGCACTCCTAGGACCTCTACTTCAATAACAAATGTTGGTTTGGTTCAAAATAATCCATAGTTATGTTCAAATATCCTCTGTTTTGTTCGTGCGTTCAAGACACTATCCGAAGTGTAAAGAAGGGTGACGTGCCCGGCGCGTTTCGTGACAAAAAAATTCTAAATATTCCATTACCGTACTTCGAAGCATGTCAACCGCTGTTTAAAATCCATTTTTATGCCATTTTTCTCGTAAAAAGCGATAATATTCCGACCGGGAATCTGTGTTTTAGTACAAAAAGAGAGAAAATAAAAACATGGGGTCGCCTCGTGCACGCGCCTCAGTCTCATTGTCCTCTGATAGACCACTTACGAAAGGCGCTAATGTTTTTCAGCCAGGGGCTGGAATTACATCATTCAGCTTTTTCCCGGGTTCTGAGAGCCTATGGGAGCCGTAGGAAGTGTCACGTTACAGCAAAGATCCTCAGTTTTCAATAAAGAGAGCCAAGAAGCCCAAGGAATGGTCAGAGAGGGCACTTCCTGTACAGAATCTTCTCAGGTTTTTGCCTGCCATATGAGTTCTGTTATACTCACAGACACCATTCAAACAGTTTTAGAAACTTTAGGGTGTTTTCTATCCAAAGCCAATAATTATATGCATATTCTAGTTTCTGGGCAGTTGTAATAACCAGATTAAATCGGGTATGTTTTTTTATCCGGCCGTGTAAATACTGTCCCCTAGCCCTAACATGTTAAAATCAATTTTTATGCTATTTTTCTCGTAAAATAGCGATAATTTTCCAACCGGACAATGTTGTGTTCATTCAAAGAGGGAAAGAAAAAAATGGCGAGGTCTCGTGAACGCGCATCTCCAGTCTCTCTGTCACCAGGCAGTCCACTGATAGACATCAAACCAATATTGTGCTTTATCCGAAGGCTGATAATTAAAAGACACATCGATCCCTCCACCAACCAACTCTACGCAGACCGCCTCCCCTTTAAGACCCAATTCCTTCTTCCTGTTGGATACATTTATCACCCACAATGCCATAGGGTGTGATCACTCACGGCGTAAGAAAGAAGAGAACATTCTTGAAGAATAGAGAAAGTGAGAGAAAGAAGCGAAAGGAAATAGGGAAATACAAAATATATACAGTATATAGAAGGACACTGTGTTTTAGTTCTCCTGTGTCATCATGTCTGTGCAAATGAAAATCCATTAAGAATAGTAGGATGCAAAGTGATGGCCCCCCATTGCTATTAACATGGGGGAAAGAAATGTATGTTTGAGTAAGGCTGCGTTTACACAGACAGTTAAATTCTGATATTTTTTCCCCTAATTGGTCTTTGACCAATCACATCAGATCTTTTTCAGAGCATATGTGATTGGTCAAAAGACAAATTAGTGAATAAAAGTGACATCTACATTACAACACTGTAAATGCATTCAGAAACAAAATTGATTAAATGGGAACATTGTAAGTGGGCAATGTTACATATAGCATCCTCTATTAAATTCTGTGTAGAACATATAGTACATATCACAGAATAATGCCGTAACACAAATGGAGGAAGTTACGATCTAGTATGTTAAGGGAAAAGATGCTAACAGACAAGGCATTTCCCTTTATTTGACACAATTTAGCAATGTAACTCTGGTATAACACATACAGTACACACAATATCAACTGAACTAGTGACTGGTGCTTCAGCTAGCTCTCACAGTACAGTGGTGTATAAATTCATAGGAGTAGGCAAGGTACGGTACAGTGAGCCGAAGGTCAATTGAGTGATAGGGTATAGAGGTGGGAGAGAGCTATAGCAGTGATGGGATTTACTCTGTGGGGAAGAGAGCCCAGCTACCCAGACCTCTCCAAGAGCATTCATTCTATCTTCTAAGAGGGGCCCTATAGGCTTCTCCACTACCCATTGCTTTGCACCCACCCACTCCATTTCTCAATAATTTCTCTGAGGTGAGTGTGTGAGATGAGTCTATTGGCTGAAGATGGTGTGAGGCAGTGTTTCTGTTTATGTGTTTGTCTCTATGTAAAAATGGGTGGAGATCTGGTTCTTGGCTGATCTAGGACTAGGTAAAAGGATGTATGTGTACCTGAGTGTCTTTGAGTGCATACTTTGTCTATCTTTGACTGTGGTGGTAGATTTTATGAATCTATCTTTCTGCATTTGTGTGGGTTCCTTTTGATTTCATCCTAACGATTGTGCCATCAAGGACTTGTTACTGGCTAATTATCCAGTAGCATTGATTGAATAATCTGCTGTTTAGATTTAATGAGGAAGGAACAAAAACGATACAGAAAGGAAAATATATCTACATTCCATAACCAAAAATTACATTATACTTTATATTAACAAATCATTAGGACCTGCATAATGTATGTTTGGATGTGAGTGGGTTAGTCCACTATAGGATCTTGTAAGAAAAAAAAAAAACATCTCACTTTTATGAAATGTCACTCTCGTTTTATGATCTAAATTACAAAAAATCCATTCTTTCCCATGTTTTAAAAGGATATTTCAAAATCATACTGACAACTAAATTGAGTATCTGAGGGGTTGCTGAAGTGATTTAGAAGTTAATTAACCGCATGATCTGTTTTTACACCAAACCTGATGTGTGTGTGTGTGCATGTGTGTGCATGCGTGTGCGTGTGTGCATGTGTGTGTGTCCGTATGTGTGTGGGTGCATGCGTGCATGCTTCCGTACATGCAAATGTGCGTGTGCCTTTTTATGTGCCTGGATGGTTACAGGTTTGTTTATGTGCACAATCAAGGGGTTGCAAGGAAGTAGAAAAACAGGGACAGCTAGCCTAGCTAGCGTAATTCCAATTATCTGCTGCTGTGTAGACTGATGTTAAACCCAAAGTTGATATAAAGAGCCTGTTCTGTCTCATGAAGGCCGCTGGCTAGCCACTCCAAGCCCTGCTGACAATAGGTTCTCCAGCACCGTGCGTGCACTGTAAATACATGCTAATAGACTATCCCAGAACCGTGTCAACTGTCACAAATAATTTGTCGCAACTCCATAGCGCTGATACCCTTTTTCCATTAGGTCTAAATCCTCTCTCTCTACCTGGTGCTGTTTAAGCATGTACTCTGTCAATTTCTAGTTCTATGTTCTCCACACAGGGTTATGGTTGTTGTGAGTAGCTGATTTTCAGCCCAACCACCCGATCCTCCACCCTCCCATTGAGCCGCAATGGCCAGATGCATACACCCATGCAGTGAATGTGCACAAACCACCCCCCGAGAGACAGTAGTTGGAAAAAATTTGGTGGAATATCCATGCGAGTGAACATGGATTGCTCTATTTTCAAACGCCACTTGGGTATGGCATTGTCCCATTCATAATGGTAGCAATTACCCAATTGAGGAATGCATGCTAAAAGACTCTGCCTGCTGCAGTGGCTTCACCATTAATGCTACAATATAACGCCCACCTAACTGTCGAACAATTACAGAGCGGTCAAAATGTTATTCATGCAGTTAAGCCTGACACCCATCACAACCACAAGTGTGACTACAATACATGCAGCATCCAAGAGCCCGTCCGTTCATTTGACTTCACTGATGTTCACTGACATTGAGACGGATTTGATGCGGGCCAAATGGAGATGAAATTATGAATTGTGTGTTATGGAGTGGATTGGAGCAATGGAGCTAGTGGAGCCGTTTGTGAATGGGGATTGAATTACCCTCCCCTAGCTTCTTAAAACCTCTTGGAGTTCCCCTAGGATAGGGGGCGCCACAGCGCATTTTGAAAAAAATGTGTGCCCATTTTAAACGGCCTACTTCTCAAACTCAGAAGCTAGGATATGCATATAATTAATACTTGTGGATAGAAAACACTCCAAAGTTTCTAAAACTGTTTGAATGGTGTCTGTGAGTATAACAGAACTCATATGGCAGTCAAAACCCCGAGACCGATCGAAACAGGAAGTGGAATTCTGAATTGTGGACTCAACTTCACATCTTTGCCTATTAATCACACCGTGAGCTATGGTTCATTGAGCACTTCCTATTGCTTCCACTAGACGTCCCCAGTCTTTACAAAGTGGTTTGAGCCTTCTACTGTGGAAACTGACAGAATGACATGCTGTTGAAATTGGTCACAGGAGGAGGGCCATCACCATTATGACGCCGGCGGCCCTGTCTACCCCCTCCTTTCGAAACGTTTTGAAACACAATACAATCGTCCCCCTCGAATCTTATTGGCTCTCTTGTTGAAACAGGCCCTGAAGATTTATGTTATACAACGTTTGACATGTTTGAACGAACCTAAATGGGGGAAAAATGATTTTTTTCAAAATTGCTGTCCCGTGGCCGACTGAGCATTTGGATTAGCCTTCAGACGCGCTAACAACAACAAGCTAATGGAACATAAAGGATGGACTTTTTCGAACGAAAATACATTTGCTGTGGACCTGGGATTCCTGGAAGTGCTTTCTGATGAAGACAACCAAAGGTAAGGGATTATTGACAATAGTATACAAGATTAGATGTGATATGCGATTGTTCCAAGATGGCGCAGAGCTGTATTTACTAGGTAATTTTCTGAGTATCGCATCCCCTTTTATCGCGAAGTGTGATTACCCAGTAAAATTATTTTTAAATCTGGTATTACAGGTGCTTTCAAGAGATATTCATCTATAAATCTTAGAATGACAATATTACATTTTAAAAATGTTTTCGAATAGTAATTGAGTAAAATGTAGCACTGTTTCCCGGGATGCATTTGAGGGAAAATAGTTAGTCAACGTTACGTGCCGATGTAAAATGCTGTTTTTATATATAAATATGAACTTTATCGAACAAAAGAATGCATGCATTGTGTAACATGATGTCCTAGGTGTGTCATCTGATGAAGTTTGTAAAAGGTTAGTGCTGCATTTAGCTGCTTTTTGGTTATTTGTGATGCATGTGGTTGGTCGGAAAATGGCTATGTGGCTACTTTTACGATGTACTCCTCTAACATAATCTAATGTTTTGCTTTTCCTGTAAAGCCTTTTTGAAATCGGACAACGTGGTTCGATTCAGGAGAGGTGTATCTATAAAACGATATAATTTGAGAAAAAAAAAAAAAAAATTATTACATTTTGTTATGCTAATGGCGATTGGATTTTTCGCTTTTAGGGGGGGGTACTGTCACGTCCTGGCCAGTATAAGGGTTAATTGTTATTGTAGTTTGGTCAGGACGTGGCAGAGGGTATTTAGTTTATGTGGTTCGGGGTGGTGGTTTTTCTAAAAAGGGCATTTGATTTATGTATTCCAGGGTTTTTGGGCACTGTTCCTTGTTTATGTAATTCTATGTTTAGTCTAGGTAATCTGTTTCTATGTTGACTTAATTGGGGTGGACTTCCAATTGAAGGCAGCTGTTTGGTGTTGCCTTTGATTGGAAGTCCTATATTAGTTGGGTGTGTTTGTCTGTGTATTTGTGGGAGATTGTTTCTTGTTTTGCCGAGTGAGCCTTTCAAGACTGTTTTGTAGTTCGTTTCGGTGTTCACTTAGTTTGTAAATAAATACACAAGATGAGCATCAACATTCCTGCTGCGTTTTGGTCCTCCTTAACCAACGACAACCGTGACACATATACGATATATCAATGACAGCTATGTACAGTGCCTTAGTATTCCAGTAACCACTGCTATATGTCTCCTACCATAAGAAACTATTGGATTTCATTATAATTAGGGATGTAAATCAGAGCATATCTGCTAGTGTAAGGTTTGGGTGTAGTGGGTGAGGAGTCAGGCGCAGGAAGCAGAGAATACAGGGTAGTGTTTTTTTTATGAACATAACGGCGAACACACGCCACCCCACAGCGATCCAGAGCGCACTCAAAACCAAAGTGCCCCAAACACAGGGGACAGAAAATAGTCTGCACAAAACACGCACTAGCATCATAAACACAATGAGCGTGTACATAAGCGACACACAGATGAATAATCCCGCACACAGAGCAGGCGGGCCTACAGGCTAAAATAGCCCAGCTAATCAGCCCAA